>NC_053024.1:137088911-137388911 GCF_003073215.2 Triticum urartu | reverse complement strand
TACAGCGATCGCCTGACAGGCAGCGGTACTGTAGCCGCGCTTACCACGATGAAGCTCACGTCAACAAGATGGAGTCACAGTAACCAGCCGCCGACCAGGCCCTGGACAGTGGGGCCTGCCTGTCGACCGAGGGGCCGGCAGCCAGCGGGACCCACCAGTCGGCGGGCCCCAGCAGCCGGCGCAGAAGCCGGCGAGCACAGTCACAGACGGCTGGGCCCCGTGCCCAGTCGGATTACCATTGTACCCTCGGGGGGTAGGCCTATATAAACCCCCCGGAGCACCCATGCAAAGGGTTGGACCCCTCACTAGTCCTAGACACCACACCGGGAGTAGAAGCAGGCTAGCCGTGCCCTTCTTCCTCCTCCCCCCAAACAGCTCAAGGAGCGTTGTGTAGTTACTTGATTCATCTAGTGAACATGCGGAGACCCCGCAGAGCAGCAGTAGGGGTGTTATCTCCACGGAGAGCCCCGAAGCTGGGTAAGATCCGCCGGCGTGCATGTCTTCGCCTTATCCCGTTTCCAGGCATCGGCGATGTCTTACTGGCTCCCACAATGATAAGCCACCCGTTGGCATATGTCGCACCTACCACCCGATAAAAGCAAATGAGATACAAGACAAAATAGCAAGAATTGAAGAACTACAAGTACAACAAGAGAATCTTACTCTTCTTCTTCCTCGTCGGAGCTGAATGCGGAGAAGTCGAAGTCCGGCTCACGTCCGGCGCGAGGAGGCGGAGGAGTAGTTTCCCTTGGCCTCTTGGCGGGAAGAGTGGCGGTGGTCTGAGACGACCCCGCTCCGGCTGCCGCCGCGGCGTGAGAAGCGGCAGGAGCAGAAGCGGTGGTCCGGGTGGAACCCGCTCCAGTTGCCGCCGCAGCGTGAGGTACTCCCGCAGCAACAGTGCTTGCCGCGGTGGAGCGTGTCGCGCGGCGCGGCGGCTGTTCACTCGCTCGCTGCCCTGCTACGTCCCCGGCCTTGCGGAGACGCCTTCTTCGTGGGGATGGAGGCTCTGCTTGCGGCGAGCTGCCTGAAGATGAGGAGGAAGAGGAGTTGATCTCCAGCGAGCCGCTCGTATCCTCGGCGGGCTCGCTCGACTCAACGTTATGCCCGGCAAGCTCTTTCTCGCCGACGAGCTCCTCTCGCTCGGCACGGCTTGCCGCCTCTGCTGCCTTTGCCTCCTCCACGGTGAATCCAAATTCGCCCGCGGCTGCGGCTGCCGCCGCCTCTTCCAGCCTAGTGGCGATGCGTGTCATCTCCGCATCGGTGGTGTCGCGAGTGAGGCTATTCTTTTCGTCGGAGCAGACCGGCACTTCTACCAAGCCGTCGAAGAACTGCTGCACGACGTCGTCTGCAGGCTCTTGCCAAGTTGGGACAATTCAATGCGAATCGCACAGCGGCATCATTGCACGGATGCGGTCGAGCGCGGAGTTGTTGCACAGCGGAACGACACCCCTCGGCAACGTGAACACTTCAGGATGTTGAGGGTCATACTTGAACAGCTCCTGGAGCATCGCGTTAAGCTCCAGAATAGTGAAGTTGAAGTTGAGGCCCGGACGCAGCCTCATGATATCCGCCACATTCTTCAATTCCCAGGCGGGTCTCCCCCGTTCTTGCAGGGGGGCGATGCGGCGGCGAAGAAAATCTGCGGCAACAGCGCCTACAGTGAGCCCGGCAAGCCTGAGGCATTGGATCCGGGTGACAGCAATCTTAAGCCTATCATCTTCCGGGGCCACGTCACTCCAATCGCTGCCGCGTGCTACTGGGGCTTGGCGCCGGGCGGTAAACGGCTGCGGGTTCTCCTCGACAATCCAGCACTAGTCTGCTCTCCATTCCTCCCACTTGCCACGGAACTCTCCCTCCAGATAAGTGTCCTTCTTGCCGGCCCTCGAGATCCAGGCGATTCTGCCGGATAAAGGCTCTCCTCTCTCTACTCGGGGCATAAAGAAGTGGCGAAAAAGGGCTACATTGGGATAGACTCCGACAAAGTTTTCGCAGAGATGTGTGAAAACTGCCATGGTCAGAACAGCATTGGGGGTGAAGTCAAGGAGGCGGAACCTGTAGGTGTTCATAATATCGCAGAAAAACTCAGAGAAGGGAGGGCAGAGCCCGCAGTAGAAGAACAAGGCGAAGAAAGGATATCCGTTTGGAGCCATTTTCCAAGCGGCGGCTGGAAGTACCTCCGTGCGCGGATGCCCTCGCGTCTCCGTCGACCAGAAAAGGTAGTAATTCTCCCTCAGCTCCCTCGCGGCGAGCTTGGGGGGGAAGATTGCCCGCTCCTTTCGCAGCGCCGCAAGCCGCTGCGCCTCGGTCGACTTCACAACCTTCCCTTTGTCGGCTCTCGGAGCCATGGCGGAAGTGGTGGAGGAGGTCGACGGCGTTGGTGGTGCTGGTGGCGATGGGGGGCGGGGCTCGGCTCTCTTTCAGCTTTGGGAAGACGAGGGAGCGGCGGAGATTTCCGAGATTGGAGTAGTAACCGGCGAATGGGCGAACTGCCCCTGTTTCCCATGCTTATAAAGAGGGAAGGGGCGGACGTTCCGCCTTTCCGAATAAAGAAACCACCCACGATCTCTCCCACGACGCCGCATTCAACGCGTGCCGTTCGGGGAGGGCGCGGTGGATACGGGGAGAGATACGGCGTAACCTAGGTCGCGCGTGCCCGTGCCCTGTTTTGGGCCTGGCCCAACAGTGCTCGGCACCGTGTATGGCCCAGGCCCGGGGGCTCCTGTCGGTGTACTAGAGTAGGGGTACCCTAGTATCCCGAACTTGTGCACGGGCAGTCGCAGCATCCCGCGGCAAGGCTTGCCGGGTGACCGCCAAGGTCCCCCATGGTTCCTTTGGAGCCATTCAAGGACAAAGTATCCAAGCCAAGGAGACAAGACCCCGACAAGAGGAGCTTGCTGGGAAGACCAACCAAGGCATCTCAAGGATCTTGCCACGACGTGCCACGCGTCCCGACAAGGCGCGGTGAGCGACAAGCTCCCGGACGCGACAAGACAACGACCTTGGCAAGGCTCTTGCCGCGGAAAGCCACCACTCTGTGCCCGCACTCCAGCACATCCACCAACGTGTCGCTCTGGGACCCTTCCAGGCGTACGTGACGGAAGGCTGTGCAGCCAGCGGTGCGCGGTGGCAAGCGGCGCTGACAAGATTGCCATCATGGCGAGCGGTGGCGTCCCTGACGGTCCCTTTTGCACTATTTAGGCGACGCAGACGGGCATTTCATGCCCTTGTCCCCTGCCGTCAGGGTTAGGTATGATACACTGTAGCAGGTAGCTGTACCAACCGCAACACCTTTCCATTTTTACCCTTCTCTACGTTGCCACCTGTCGGTGACCCCTTGAGCATATAAAAGGAGGCCCATGCGCAACGTGGAGGGGGAAAAAAGAGAACACTCACGCTCGGTCTCGTTAGCTGCTGGGGTGTATTGTAGCACTCCGTGCTCCCGAGCAAGAACTCAATACAAACCACAAAGCAGGAGTAGGGTTTTACGCATCCATGCGGCCCGAACCTGGGTAAACTGCTCATGTGCTTCGCCTCGATCCGCTCTTCGTGCGACCCTCGCCCCCGCCGAATCGAAAGGGACTCGGTCCGCCGGTCCCATAGGTGTTCGTGGATCACAACCCCGGCAGCAGGTATTGGTTGTCATCTACTTGCCCGGTGACACAGTTTGCAAGGAACTTTGTAGATACTGATAATCGCACTCATACTTCGATGCAAAAGGTTTGGAAATGAAACAATGCGATGCACCAGTGTCAAAAAGAAATTTAGCTGGAATATCGTTAACAGGAAGGTTACCCATGATGACATCTGACGAGTCCTCTGCCTGAGCTGCATTCATCAAATTGACCTTGGCGGACTTGGGGTTATGCTTGACCACAGCTGTACATGCCGATCTCATAGGAGGAGGAGGAAGACGCCTCTGATTGAAGTATTTGTTGGCATAGTGACCCTTCTGTTGGCACTTGTTGCACATGACCTCTGAAAGCGGACGGTGGTACGGAGCACTCGATCTTGGAGCTTGAGACGAAGTCTTGTTCTGAAAGCCGGGGTTGGGTGGGGGGGAAGATCCACTGCCACCTTTGCTCTTCTGATACGGCTGACGAAACGGAGGAGGAGGAAGCCAATACTTCTGCTGCTTGGCCACTTGAGTAGAGGAAGACGGAGTAGCATCTCAGACTCGCTTCTTGGAAGCATCACACCTTAGTTGAGCTCCCTCTTGCTTCAATGCCATGTTGTAGAACTCATCATACCTCAAGGGCTCAAAAAGAACAAGAGCTAGCTGGATTTCTTCTTTGAGACCACCCCTGAACTGATATATCATGCTCTTCTCACCAGGTACGTCCAGCTTAGCAAAACGGGCGAGCTTCTGGAACAACTTGTTGTAGTCATAGACAGACAAAGAGCCTTGCTTCAGGTTGCGGAATTCCTCACGCTTGCTTTCAACCACGCTCTGAGGAATATGGTGAGCTCAGAAATCTTGACAGAATTCATCCCAGGTAATCACACGTTCACCTCTGGAATCCTTGTACTACTGGAACCATTCTGCAGCTTGGTCTTTGAGTTGGAAGGAAGCGAACTTGACAAAGTCCTCAGGCCTGAAGTTACTGCACTCGAAATGCTTGCACAGATCCACGAGCCAATCGTCAGCATCAGTTGCCTCAACACAATTGCTGAAAGTCTTTGGCCCATTAGCAAGGAACTGGTTGAGTGTAGCAAAGTGATTCTGATTGTTGCCTTGGTTGCCTTGATAGCCTTGATTGCGCTCTTGAAGAATTTGCATGATCAACTGCGTGTTTGCATTGGTTGCGGCCATCACAGCTTGCCATGCCTCCGGAGGAGGTGGAGGTGGAGGTGGTGGCGGATCTGGATTCGGAGTCGTGCGCGTTGGAGGAGCCATCCTGAAGAGGTTGACATCCATTAGCACATTGACAGGCAAATATTGAAGCTGAATCCAACGGAATGAAAATTGCAACATAAAGTCTTCACATCCGAACAAAATGAACGAATGTATTCCTCTTGAAATGGTCACATATCCATAAATTGAGAAGCCACTCAGAATTTAGGTAGAGAAATAAATCAACAAGGTACGGATCAAGAACGAATACTCGGTAAGAAATCCCAATCTCAAACCAATTATCCGTGGAAGAAGAACTAGAGCTACTTGAATTCCCACCTATGAAACTCCCGAACCTTTCCGGTTATGCAATCAGGTGTTGGGGATACAGGGGAAGCATAATATCTCACCCAAATCTAGCAAATCCTACATCCAGCTGTATCCATCCTTCAACACATAACCGAGAAAAACTACGGAAACCATCTACCTCAACATTCGAAAAGCATCCGTTATACAAGTTATGGCGATACTCCCGAACTCCCGCCCCAGTACTGGGTGGCGTCGAGGTTATCTCACCAACGAACTGCATAAAAGAGATTTTCGATGTCAGCGTAGTAAACTCAGGTATTCCAGAACTGCAACGATAAAATTATGATTACAACACCTCAGAGCTCAACTCCCTGGGAAACTTCCACAAAACCCCTGACAGGAGGCACCAAGACAATGTTCTCGTCATAAAACCATCAGAATGATTCCAAGATACCCGCGTGAACCTAAAATTTTTTTTAGTGAAATTTGAGAAGAGAAGAGTCAGAACTCTACGTCATGAAGCCTTACCAGAGCGATGAGGAGACTGGGAAGTAAAAAGAATTCCTAAACTCTTCTATATAAAATTCCTAAATGACTCAAAACATTTTTCTAGACACAACTCGGCCGCTAAAAACGATCAAGCAATGGGGCTCCTAAGGTCGGGATGGCTCTGATTACCAACTTGTAATGCCCTGGATGCGGCTATATCTCCCACGTGTCGAGGCACGACTTAGAGGCATAACCACATTGAAAGCAATGTCGCAAGTAAGGTAATCTTCACAACATCCCATGTAATATAAATAATAAAGGGGAGATACAAAGTTGGCTTACACTCGCCACGTCAATCAAGTACATAAATAACATTGCAACCTACAAACACTCATGGCCCGACTACGACGCCAAAATAAAAGATAACCCAACATGCGACACGGTCTCGATCACCCCGACTGGGCACCACTACTGATCATCAGGAAAAGAAACATAGTATCGTTGAGAGTCCTCGTCGAACTCCCACTTGAGCTCGAGCGCGCCATCTGGAGTGGAAACATCAGGCCCTGCATCTGGTGTAATAGTAATCTCTGAGCCACAGGGACTCAGCAATCTCGCACCCTCGCGATCAAGACTATTTAAGCTTATAGGTAAGGCAAGGTAAATATATGTGGAGCTGCAGCAAGCGACTAGCATATATGGTGGCTAACCTGTTCGCAAAAGAGAGCGAGAAGAGAAGGCAAAGCGCGAGCGCATAACTAAAGAGGGCAAACCTGCGCAAACATTACTCCAACACCATGTTCACTTCTCGGACTCCGCCGAGAAGAGACCATCACGGTAACTCACACCATTGATTCATTTTAATTAAGTTAAGTTTTAAGTTATCTACAACCGGACATTAACAAATTCCCATCTGCGCATAACCACGGGCAGGGCTTTCGAAAGTTCAATCCCTGCAGGGGGTCCCCACTTAGCCCATGAAAAGCTCTCACGGGCAACGAAGGAATAGACCTTCTCCTGAGACGTTCTGATCAGGCTCGGTATCCCGGTTCTACAAGACACTTTGACAAGTTAAAACAAATCCAGCAACACCGCCCGAATGTGCCGACAAATCCCGATAGGCGCTGCACATATCTCGTTCTCAGGGCACACTCAGATGAGCGCTCCATACAACTAAAACCAAACCTTGAGTTTCCCCAAGGGGGCGCTGCACAGGACTCTAGTTTGGACCAACACTCAGAGGAGCACTGGCCCGAGGGGGTTTAAAATAAGATGACCCTCGGGCTCCGGAAACCCAAGGGAAAAAGAGGCTAGGTGGCAAATGGTAAAACCAAGGTTGGGCATTGCTGGAAAAGCTTTATTCAAGGCGAACTATCAAGGGGTTCCCATTATAACCCAACCGCGTAAGGAACGCAAAATCTGGGAACATAACACCGATATGACGGAAACTAGGGCGGCAAGAGTGGAACAAAACACTAGGCGAGAGGCCGAGCCTTCCACCCTTTACCAAGTATATAGATGCATCAAGATAACATGGCAATATAATGATATCCCAACAAGTAAAATAGTGTTCCAACAAGGAACGGCCTCCAATCTTCACCTGCAACTAGCAACGCTATAAGAGGGGCTGAGCAAAGCGGTAACATAGCCAATCAACGGCTTGCTAGGACATGGTGGGTTAGAGGTTTGACATGGAAATTTGGGAGGCTTGAAAGCAAGTGGTAGGCATCGTACCATTGGCATAGCAAAAGAGCGAGCATCTAGCAAAGCAAAGATAGTAGTGATTTCAAGGGTATGATCATCTTGCCTGCACAGTTGTCAGAGTTGACTGGATCCTCGAAAGCAAACTCAACGGGCTCCTTGTTAGCGAACTCGTCTCCCGGCTCTACCCAAAAAGACAAACAAGCAACAAGGACACAATCAACCACGTGCACAACTCAAACAACATGATGCAAAGATGGTATGCTATGCGGGATGCGATGCGGGATGCAAATGCAAGATTTGACAAGGAATGAATGAACCTGGCCCCAACATGGAAATCCAAGTGTGCCACTGGAAAGATGAGATGAAATCGCTTGAAAACGATATAAAGAACGCCGGAATCGGAGTTACGGTTTGGAAATGACAAGCAATTTAAAAATGACACCGATCTGCGATTTACAGCAAGTAGTCAACTAAAAGCAACGCGATGAACATGCTACAGCACCCAAACATGGCATCAAAATACATGGCAGGAACACATTCATGATGCTTAACAAAAGTCTAGCACTGAGCTATGGCCAATTCATCCATTAACAGGTTCAAACGAGCATGGCAAAAATGCATTTGGTAAACAGATTTCGGACTTAGTGAAATTAACACTTGTCTGGAATTTCAGATCAGATAGCAGTCTTCGGAGCATCAAAACTATATGCTACAGGACCTGCACATGGCAAAGTAAAGCATAGAATGGAGATACTCAAAGAGCTTAACAAAAGTCCCTTAGTGACCTTGAGCCAAAAAGGATCAGAAAATACATTTGCAAGCATGTGCACATGGCAAAAACATAATCAGTTCTCAGACTTAGTGAAAACTGGAGCATGCTGAAAACAGATATCAAGTAGGCATGTTTACGAGCTCGATGCACTCACTACAGAGCATGTCATGATAATCCAAGCATACACCCATCAAGAATACACAAAATACAAGCTAGAAATGGCAATAACAATAACATGGCATGCACGGATCAACTACAACATCACCGGCAAAATCGCTAACTAGTAGAAAATCTGCCCAGATTCACAAAGTAGCAAAAGTAGAGCTTGATTGACTCAAGCTAGGGTGCTCCATAATTGCAAACAAATACATGGATGGATATATCACTACAATATTAACAAAACATCCTTACTGATCATCCTCAAAAGAGCCACGGATCACTAGGAAACAACAAGAACATATGGCATGATGAGATAAATAGACCAAGGACTTAGTGGAAATGCTAAGTCCCTGAAATCAGCATTACCATGTGCACCACTTTGCAAGCTTGTGCTAGTCACCACACACATCACAAAAATACATGGGTTGCACCTCTGGAAAGATGGAAAAACCCTTAACAAAACATATGTAGAGCTCATGGGCATATCTTGCATACAATAATCATGGAAAAAATGACAAATATCTAAATGGAGTAGCAGATCTGACAATTATCTCAAGTAGCACTCATCTAACAGCATTTCGGGCATCAAGATGAACTCAAATGAAAATGATGCAATGTATTGAAATGATGTACTCTCTGAGACGAACATTTTGATATGCTATATGCCCAAAAGAGAGCTATGGATGCAGAGTTACGACACGATGAACATGGCAATATGATCTAGGGTTTCGGGGCAAAAAGTCAACCGAGGCAATTCCAGATCTAGATCTGGCCGGGTACTGTAGTAGTGGCGCGGTTCCGGAGGTTGGCCGGACTTGCTGGAGAGGAAGAGCTCGCCGGTGGAGGGGAGAGGCCGGCGAAGGCAATGCGGCGGCCGGCGCGCTCCCCGGGTGGCGGCGCGGAGCAAGGACGGAGGCAGTGGCGCGCCTCGGCTGGGTGGAGGCGCGGGCCGGAAGGCGGCGGCCGGCGGCGTGGATCCGCGGCGGCGCGGCGGCCGGTGGCCGGACGAGGCGGCGGCGGGACCTGCCGGCGTCGGGGAAGGGCAGGCGCGGGCGGCGGACGACAAACGGGCGGCGGGGCGCGGCGATGTGGGCCTTGGGGGCCTCCCGCGGGCTCGGGCGGGCTGGCGGCGAAGTGGGGCTGCAAGTGCCACGTGGCGGCGTCCGATTGGCTGGGGCGCGGCGGCGGACGTGTCCGGCGCGGCGCGAGGTGGGTGGACCTAGGGTTTGGAAGGAGGGGATCCGGAATTTCGAGAGGGTGGTGTATATATAGGCATAGGAGGGGCTAGGAGAGTCCAAATGAGGTGCGGTTTCAGCCACGCGATCGGGATCGAACGCTCTAGATGATGGAGATAGTTTAGGTGGGTTTTGGGCCAAATTGGAGGGGTGTTGGGCTGCAACACACACGAGGCCTTTTCGGTCCCTCGGTTAACCGTTGGAGTATCAAACGAAGTCCAAATGGTACAAAACTTGACAGGCGGTCTACCGGTAGTAAACCAAGGCCTCTTGGAAAGTCTCGGTCCAATCCGGAAATGTTTAATCCCCACACACGAAAGAAAGGTAGAAAGGACCACCGGAGGAGAACGAAGCGCCGGAATGCAAAACGGACAACGGGGAAAATGCTCGAATGCATGAGATGAACACGTATGCAAATGCAATGCACATGATGACATGATATGAGATGCATGAAAACAACAAAAACACACGGAGACAAAGACCCGAACCCGAGAAAATAAAATAACTTAAGGCCGGAAACGGCAAGAGTTGGAATACATAAAGGGTAAATCATTACCGGGGTGTTACACCCTTGTTCCTGCCAACCACTTTACAAGAAATAGAAGTCAATCAAACTGATAAGCAAGAATGCCAAATGGTATTGATGAAACTAGCGCTTGAATGACTAGTAGATGCGCGGAACATGCTACTATAGTACTTACTTTCGGGTGTCTAAATTGCAGCTCCTTCGGCAGTCCCGGAGCTTTTCTGGTGAATTTTCTCCAAACCCTGTCGGACAAAGAAAACAATTACTTCATATATCAGGAAATGAACAAAGTTGCTGATATGGTGGATAATGATCGATTTAACTTACTTATCGACTATTTGATTCATGTCTGGATAGTCCTGGGGATCTTTTCGTCTTGAGTGTAAGAAGGTTACTAGTCCCTGCTCAAGCTTAATCTCTAGGAGAATATAGTGGAAACTGCACACGCATGCATAACTCATCAATTACATTACTATAACCTTGACTAATATATAAGGGAAACCGAATACGCACAAGACAGTAACACTCACTTGAAGTTGTAAGAAAAGAGTATTATATCTTTGTTTTCATTTATTACGAACGATCGTAGCAAGTTGGCCTCGGTAGCTGCGGCATGAAATTTAACCTGAGTTGCATCTATGAGATATGTGTTAATGAACCCAATATCACCGACTTGTCTTTTCTTCAATCTGCATAATATAGTGAGGATGATTATAAATACATGCAATGAAAGAGCTGAGCTATATAGAGAAACTTAATGACAGAAGTAGTACTACTTACAGACAGTAGCAGGCGACCGTTGTTTTATCGAGGGCCAATTGATTGAAAAACTGATAGAACTCCTCAAATGGAACAGGCAACAGTTCAATTCCAACGAGGTCATGCTCCTTTTTAACTTTCACATACAAAGTACTCCCCCCCACAGAGTCTCTGCGGATTTTCAAGTACCAATCATGCAATCTTCGCATCATCGTTGATAGAGATCTTTCATCTTTGACGAGAGGCTTCCCGTACTCGTATCTTTGTATCTGCACGTCCATGGGTTCATAATGTACATCGTCGGGCAGGTAATCTGCAAGATTGCTATAACTGGGCACCATCCTCAGATCATTAGCGACGTTGTGGCTAGGCACCTTGAGCGGGGGGCACGATTGCTTCGCTTGTTCGCCGAGCTGGGCAATTTGTTTCCCAGCTCGTCGTTCTTTCAGCCTTTGATCACTGACAGTACTTCCCGACCGCTCCACTTCAGCAAATTCCTTTCCAATAATGCGCTCATAGTTTCCTTTCGGCGAAGACTTCGGTGGTTTTGTCAGGGCAGCCAGAGTGCGCTTTGCTTTCACCGGATCTACCTTCTCCTCCGGAAGTGGATGTCTCTTTGCTTTCAACCCTTGAAACCAGTCATCCACTTCGGTTTGTGCGATCTCGGCGTTCTCCTCTGGGGTCCTCTCGTATTGTAACTTATCTGGAGTCTTCAGAGAAGGACCGAATCTGTATATCCTCCTGCCTCTGGTTGTACTACTAGACGCCGACTGAGCAGATGGAGCGGTTGTCTTCTTTACTTGCTTACGAGGCGGAGGAGAAGGACTACGACGCGCCGGATCAGCTGGAGCGGCGGCAGGTCTCTTCCACCCTTGTTGACGAGGCGGAGAAGGAGGAGGCCGGCTGCTCGGGCGTGTCGGCGCAGGCGGAGAAGGAGGCGGAGTGCCGCCACGCGCTGGAGAAGGAGCCGGTCGAGTGCCCTGATCGTCACTCGCCAGAGGAGGAGGCGGTGGAGGAGGCGGAGTGCCCTGACTCGCCGGAGGAGGAGGCGGTGGAGGAGGCAGAGTGCCCTGACTTGCTGGAGGAGGAGGAGGAGGCGGAGGCGTCCAGTTCGGAAGGTTGATGAGCTCCTTCGGCCATAGGCATGGAGTCTTCAGAGCAGACCCCAGCCTAGTGTCCCCTTCACCGATAGGGTGGTCAAGCTGGAGGTCCTCAAATCCCTCCGTTATTTCATCCACCATCACCCTAGCATATCCTTCTGGAATCGGCCGGCAGTGAAAAGTTGCGCCGGGTTCAGTAGGATAAACAGAGCCAACAGCCTCCTTGACCTTCAAACTCATCCATTGCGTCATAAGTTGGCAATTTTGAGACTCCGTGATAGCATCCACGGGATAGCTGGCAGGAGCCGTCAAGGCATGCTCTGGCTGAAGCAGCTCAGTGGAAGCCACGCTGCTTCTGCGCTGAGATGGCGGGGTAGCTTCGGGGGAAGCTTCGGCAGTACGTTTGCTGCGATTTGCTTCTCGTTCCTCTATCGCATCTACCCTTGCTTGCAGCGCCTGCATTTGGGTCTGCTGCACTTTTTTCCTCCTCTCATGGGATTTGTAACCGCCTGCGTCCGGAAACCCAACCTTCCACGGAATGGAGCCTGGCGTGCCTCGTGTCCATCCAGGGTGCTCAGGATTCCCGAGGGCCATTGTGAGCTCGTCGTTCTCTCTATCTGGAAAGAATGTCCCTTGCTACGCTGCTTCGATATACTGCTTAAGCTTCCTGACTGGTATGTCCATTTGATCGTTCGTCCAAATGCACTTCCTTGTTACAGGGTCCAAGGTTCCGCCAGCCCCGAAGAACCAAGTCCAGCAACGGTCTGGCCAGTTAATTGTCTCTGGTTCGATCCCTTTATCAACCAGATCATTCTCAGTCTTGGCCCACTTAGGCCGGGCTACGAGGTAGCCACCTCACCCCATGCGATGGTGATGCTTCTTCTTCGTAGCATTTTGCTTGTTTGTCACCGACATCTTCTTACTCTTTTCCCATGTCTTGTGGGCCACAAATGCGGGCCACTGATCTCTGATCTTCTCATATCTGCCCTTGAATTCTGGTGTCTCATCATTTTCGACAAACTTATTCAGCTCTTTCTTCCACCTCCTGGATAGTTCTGCCATCCTCTTAAGAGCAAAAGACTTGATTAATTGCTCTTTAACTGGGTTCTTTGGATTATCCTCTGGCGGTAGGGTGAAATTTGACTTCAGCTCAGTCCAAAGATCATTTTTCTGCATATCATTGACATAAGACACCTCAGGGTCTTCTGTAGCCGGCTTAAACCATTGCTGGATGCTGATCGGGATCTTGTCCCTAACCAGAACCCTGCACTGAGCAACAAATGCGTTCTTTGTTCGGATGGGTTCGATCGGTTAGCCGTCGGGCGCGATTGCTATGATCTCAAACCTTTCATCCGAGCTCAACTTTTTCTTCGGGCCTCGCCTCTTTACCAAAGTTGTGCTCGATCCGGAGGGCTAGAAAAAAGAACAAAGACTTAATTAATATGTGTACATACCAAAACAATTAGCTAGTCAGCACAGGCTTAACTAATATATATACCTGGCCGGACTCGGTTCGGTCACTGAAGCCATCATCACGGTCTCCTTCTTGCACCGGCATTGGGTCACCGGAGCTGTCCTCATGTTCTTCTTCTTGCACCGGCATTAGGTCACCGTAGCCAGCTTCTTCACCCTATCCTTCCATACCATCGGTGTCGTTGAGAAACAATGAGACAGCATCACTTCCTTCTGCGATTATGTCCCTCAACAACGCTTCTTTTGCTTCGTCTCGGGCGGTGTCCATAGTTTCTACAAATATTTACAACATGGCAATTATTATTCAAACATGACAGATGGATATATTAGTGGCAAACGTAGAACTAGCTACCTAATCATAGTAAGGAATCATATATATTAATTAGTGGCCTCGACGCTACTTCTCTAGGGTTTGGGGTGGCCTCGACAACGCTTCAAGGGTTTGGGGTGGCCTGGAGAACGCTTCAAGGAGGGGGTAATATCGACCCCCCCCCACGTGTTGATGCTATCGAGAGGGGGTATATATCGACAACGACGACACTACATCTATGTCCCTCGACGACCCTTGTTCCCGATAAAAAAAAGAGGAAGAAGAAGAAAAAAAAGAGGAGAAGAAATAATAGAGGAGAAGAACTCCTCTATTCTTTCTTCTCCTCTTTTTTTTCTTCCTCTTCTTTTTTTATCCTCTTCTTCCTCTCATGTTCGAGAGGATCGCCGAGGGGTCAGGAGGTTGCCTAGTGTTAAAGGATTCAACAAAACCATGTCTTCATCATTAGGCGAAAGTAAAAGGTGCATGATGGTACGAAGCTCTCCAAAGTTATTTTCGAACGGAGTCCTAGATAGGATAATTCGCTTTTTTGGTACAAAGTTCAGCAAGAACCTTCCAAATATTGTTATTTGGAAGGCCTTTGCTGAAATTCATACAAAAAGGCAAATTATCCTATCCGGGACACCATTCCAAAATAACTTTGGAGGACTTCGTCATGCCCTGGTAACTTCTGGCTAATGATGAAGCCATGGATTTCTTCAATACTTTGACACTAGGAAACCTCTCTCACGACCCCTCGGCGATCCTCGACCCCTCGAACCCTCGACGACCCTGGAACCGTTGACCTCTCGGCGATCCTCTTCTTCCTCTCATGTTCGAGAGGATCGCCGAGGGGTCGGAGGTTTCCTAGTGTCAAAGGATTCAACAAAACCATGTCTTCATCATTAGGCGAAAGTAATAGGTGCATGATTGTACGAAGCTCTCCAAAGTTATTTTGGAACGGAGTCCTAGGTAGGATAATTCGCTTTTTGGTACAAAGTTCAGCAAGAACCTTCCAAATATCGTTATTTGGAAGTCCTTTGCTGAAATTCATACAAAAAGGCAAACTATCCTATCCGGGACACCATTCCAAAATAACTTTGGAGGACTTCGTCATGCCCTGGTTACTTCCGGCTAATGATGAAGCCATGGATTTCTTCAATACTTTGACACTAGGAAACCTCTCTCAACCCCTCGGCGATCCTCGACCCCTCGAACCCTCGACGACCCTGGAACCCTCGACCCCTAGACGACCCTGGAACCCTCGACCCTTGATCCCTCGACCCTATAGAACCCTCGAACCCTCGACCCTAAAACCCTCGACCCTTGACCCCTTAACGATCCTCGACCCTCTACCCTAGTTCCCGACCCTCGACCCCTCGGCGATCCTCGACACCCTCGTTCCCGACAAAAATTAAGAAGAAGAACAAGTACAAGAAAAAAGAGGAGAAGAAGAAAGGAATAGCTAGAGGAGAAGATCAAAGAAAAAAAGAAGAAAAAAAGAGGAGAAGAAGAAAGGAATAGTTGAGAAGAAGAGAAAATAGAATATATTCTATTTTCTCTTCTTCTCCACTATTCCTTTCTTCTTCTCCTCTTCTTTTTCTTCTTTTTTCTTCTTCTTATTTATTTCTCCTCTTTTTCCTCTCCTCTTCTTCTTTCTTTCCTCTTCTTATTTTCTTTCTTTCATATACTTCTTTTCCTTCCTTCTTAATATCACTTAGCAAATTTTGCAATGATAGGGAGGGGGTGCTCCCGTGGTCTAAAATCCGTCTATGCACGATAGAAAATTCTGAAAAAATACATCTATGATCCCTCAACGTCCCCGCCTCTCTCATGAACAAAAAAATATGTGAATTAAAAAAACGTCATGTTCTATGAACAAAAAAACATCATATTTCATCCACATCCGTATGCTCCTTCTTTTCCTTCTTCTTCCTTCTTCCTCTTTTCTTCTCCAACACAACACTTTTTTCTTAAATGTTACATATGAACATATAAAGAGCATTATACAGCACATACAGAGCATTATATATACAGTGAACATACATACATACATACATCTTAACAAAAAAATGAAAAAAAAGCCGCGGTGGTCGACTACGGCGACGATGGTTGGCGGTGGAGCTTACGGATGGCATGCGGGGACGGCAATGAGAAGGAAAGGGGAGGAGGCAGGGGCTCACAGCGCGGGGAGAGGTCGAGGTCGCCGGCCGGAATCGGTGTGGCGGCGGACAAACGGCCTCGGGGATGAACGGGTCGCGGGAGCCGGCGTGGTGCTTCCCCGGAGCGACGGCGACAATGGGCACAGGGAGGGGTCGGGGCCGGCCTAAGGCAGAGGCGGTGGCGCGTGGGGCAGGGACGACGTCAGGGCGACGCGGGGTAGCGGTGGCGTCGAGGCGGCAAGGTCGGGGCAGCGGTGGAGCGGGGCGGCGACGGCGTCGGGGCGGCGCAGTGAGGCAGACGGCGACGGCGCGGGGTGGCGCGCGGCGACGGGGGCGGCGATGATGGGCGCGGGCGACGACGGTGGCGGCGACGGGCACGGGCGATGGGGCAGAGGGCGGCGGGGCAGCGGGAGAATGAGGAACTGAATGAAAATTTCACAAGTGTTTTCTTATATACTGAGACCATTGGTCCTGGTTCGTGGAACCAACCGTGACCAATGGTCCCCTGTAGTCCCGGTTGGTGCCACCAACCGGGACCAATGGCCTTGTGCTGCCCCGCGTTAAAAGTTTAGTACCACCTCGCTAGCTGAGAGAGCTCGAGAGTGGTTTATAAGCGCTGCTGCGCCCACCCTCCCGAGCTCCTCTCAACTGCAGGCTTTCGGGCCTAATCTGTCACTACAATGCCCGTGGGCCTACTGGGCCTGCTGCGGGCCTGAATCCTGGCCCATGGCAGGGTTTCTAGTCGTATTCAGGCCGTGGTGGCCCAGTAGGTGGCATTTTTTGTTTTTTTGTTGCTTTATTTATTTTCTTTTGTTTTTTGCTTTATTTTTTAATTCTTTATGCTTTTAGTTTTAGAAAAATTATAAACTTTTTGTTAATGCTATTAGTTTTCAAATTTGAAAACACTTTTTTAGTTTTTTTGTTTTCTTTCTTGCTTTATTTATTTTATTTTGTGATTAACTTTACTATAAAAATACATTTTTCCTGTTTTTTTTATTTTTTTGCATTATTTATTTTCTTTTGTTTTTTTCTTTAGTTTTTAATTCTGTTTACTTTTAGGTTAGCAAAATTATAAACTTTCTGTTAGTGCCATTAGTTTTAGAAAAATTATAAACTTTCTGTTAGTGCCATTAGTTTTCAAATTTGAAAACACTTTTTTAGTTTTTTTGTTTTCTTTGTTGCTTTATTTATTTTATCTTGTGATTAACTTTACTATTAAAATAGTTTTTTCCTGTTTTTTTGATTTGTTTTTTGCATTATTTATTTTCTTTTGTTTTTTTCTTTAATTTTTAATTCTGTTTGCTCTTAGGTTAGCAAAATTATAAACTTTCTGTTAGTGCCATTAGTTTTAGAAAAATTATAAACTTTCTGTTAGTGCCATTAGTATTCAAATTTGAATAGTTAAAATTTGAATTCTTTGAAAATTGTTTGAATCACAAGTTTGTGATTAACTTACTAAAAATGAGAATAGATGCGCTGATAGAGAAAATTCAACCTAAATTCCTAGTAAATTTCTATGAATTTCAGAGAAATTCACTATGAATTTAGGTTAAACTTTTCTCTATTAGGGCATCTATTTTCACTTCGAGAGGAGCTCAACAAGGCAGAGAGGGAAGGGCTTATAAACCGGTGTGAGCCCCCTTCGGTTGGCGAGGTGGGACTAAACTCAGCCCGCAATGAGGACAAACCCTTTAGTCCCGGTTTGTGGCACAAACCGGGACTAATGGTCATGGGCCAGGGGCGAGGAGCAAAATTATAAACTTTCTGTTAGTGCCATTAGTTTTAGAAAGTTGAAAGTTGAAAGTTGGCATGGGCCAGGGACTAATGGTCATGGTATTACGAGGGCCGAACCATAAGACATGAAAGCATTTCAAATGAACTCTGAAAAGGTTGAAAGTTGGGATGGTATCATAATTTCACCCACATAGCATGTGCATGTACAAAACGGACAATGGTAGCATGTTCGCGTGTTACAAAGTTGGCATGGTATCATCATAATAGTTGTGGGAGAAAGTCTTCACTTTTTCTTTGCTTGTGTCATTTGCTTATTGCGCCGTAACCATGGATAATCTTCATTGTGTATCAAGAAACTTTTCATAATCTTCAGACATGTCTGTCTTGCCGTCCACTCCCAGGATGTCCCTTTTTCCTGAAAGAACTATGTGGCGCTTTGGCTCATCGTATGATGTATTCGCTTCCTTATCTTTTCTTTTTCTCGGTTTGGTAGACATGTCCTTCACATAGATAACTTGTGCCACATCATTGGCTAGGACGAACGGTTCATCAGTGTACCCAAGATTTTTCAGATCCACTGTTGTCATTACGTACTGTGGGTCTACCTGTACCCCGCCGCCTAACAGATTGACCCATTTGCACTTAAACTAAGGGACCTTAAAATCAGGTCCATAGTCAAGTTCCCATATGTCCACTATGTAACCATAATATGTGTCCTTTCCGCTCTCGGTTGCTGCATCAAAGCGGACACCGTTGTTTTGGTTGGTGCTCTTTTGATCTTGGGCGATCGTGTAAAATGTATTCCCATTTATCTCGTATCCTTTGTAAGTCAATACAGTCAAAGATGGTCCCCTGGACAACAAGTACAACTCATCACAAACAGTGTTGTCACCTCTGAGACGTGTTTCCAACCAACTGCTGAAAGTCCTGATGTGTTCACATGTAATCCAGTCATCGCACTGCTCCGGGTGTTTGGAGCGCAGACTGTTCTTGTGTTCATCGACATACGGGGTCACCAAGGTAGAGTTCTGTAGAACTGTGTAGTTTTCTTGAGACCAAGAATATCCATCCCTGCATATCATTGAGTCTCTTCCAAGAGTGCCTTTTCTAGTCAGTCTCCCCTCATACCGCGATTTAGGGAGACCTATCTTCTTAAGGCCAGGAATGAAGTCAACACAAAACCCGATAACATCCTCTGTTTGATGGCCCATGGAGATGCTTCCTTCTAGCCTTGCGCGGTGACGGACATATTTCTTTAGGACTCCCATGAACCTCTCAAAGGGGAACATATTGTGTAGAAATACGGGCCCCAGGATGACAATCTCGTCAACTAGATGAACTAGGACGTGCGTCATGATATTGAAGAAGGATGGTGGGAACACCAGCTTGAAACTGACAAGCCATTGCGCCACATCACTCCTTAGCCCCCTCAAGTAGGAATGCAAGTAGCTTCACAATGGCTAATCGGACGTTTTCCGGTAGAAGCCCCCTCAATGCAACCGGAAGTAGTTGCTTCATAATCACATGGAAGTCATGAGACTTTAGGTTCTGAAACTTTTTCTCTGGCATATTTATTATTCCCTTTATATTCGACGAGAAGCCAGTCGTGACCTTCATACTGAGCAGGCATTCAAACAAGATTTCTTTCTCTTCTTTCGTAAGAGCGTAGCTGGCAGGAGCTTTATACTGCTTCGAGGCATGCCGTCCTTTTCGTGCAAACGTCTTTTTCGTAAGAACGTAGCTGGCAGGACCTTTATACCTTTATACTGGCCTCCCGTGCCTCAGGTGTATCTTTTGTCTTCCCATACACGCCCAAGAAGCCTAGCAGGTTCACGCAAAGGTTCTTCGTCACGTGCATCACGTCGATTGAGGAGCGGACCTCTAGGTCTTTTCGGTAGGCTAGGTCCCAAAATATAGATTTCTTCTTCCACATGGGTGCGTATCCCTCAGCGTCATTCGGAACAGCTAGTCCACCGGGACCCTTTCCAATGATTACGTAGTGTAAATCATTGACCATAGCAAGCACGTGATCATCGGTGCACATGGCGGGCTTCTTCCGGTGATCTGCCTCGCCTTTGAAATGCTTGCCTTTCTTTTGACATTGATGGTTGGTCGGAAGAAATCGACGATGGCCCAGGTACACATTCTTCCTGCATTTGTCCAGGTATATACTTTCAGTGTCATCTAAACAGTGCGTGCATGCGTGGTATCCTTTGTTTGTCTGTCCTGAAAGGTTACTGAGAGCGGGCCAATCGTTGATGGTCACGAACAGCAACGCCTTAAGGTTAAATTCCTCCTGTCTGTGCTCATCCCATGTACATACACCGTTTCCATTCCACAGCTGTAAAAGTTCTTAAACTAATGGCCTTAGGTACACATCAATTTCGTTGCCGGGTTGCTTAGGGCCTTGGATGAGAACTGGCATCATAATGAACTTCCGCTTCATGCACATCCAAGGAGGAAGGTTATACATACATAGATTCACGGGCCAGGTGCTGTGATTGCTGCTCTGCTCCCTGAAAGGATTAATGCCATCTGCGCTTAAAGCAAACCATACATTCCTTGGGTCCTTTGCAAACTCATCCCAGTACTTTCTCTCGATTTTTCTCCACTGCAACCCGTCAGCGGGTGCTCTCAACTTCCCATCTTTCTTTCAGTTCTCACTGTGCCATCGCATCAACTTGGCATGCTCTTCGTTTCTGAACAGACGTTTCAACCATGGTATTATAGGAGCATACCACATCACCTTCGCAGGAACCCTCTTCCTGAGGAGCTCGCCGTCAATATCACCAGGGTCATCTCGTCTCATCTTATACCGCAATGCATCGCATACCGGGCATGCGTTCAGATCCTTGTATGCACCGCGGTAGAGGATGCAGTCATTAGGGCATGCATGTATCTTCTCCACCTCCAATCCTAGAGCGCATACGACCTTCTTTGCTGCATATGTACTATCGGGCAATTCGTTATCCTTTGGAAGCTTCTTCTTCAATATTTTCAGTAGCTTCTCAAATCCTTTGTCAGCCATAGCATTCTCTGCCTTCCACTGCAGCAATTCCAGTACGGTAACGAGCTTTGTGTTTCCATCTTCGCAATTGGGGTATAACCCTTTGTTGTGATCCTCTAACATGCGATCGAACTTCAGCTTCTCCTTTTGACTTTCGCATTGCATCCTTACATCGACAATGACCCGGCGGAGATCATCATCATCAGGCACATCTTCTGGTTCCTCTTGATCTTCAGCAGCTTCACCCATTGCATCATCATTGGGCACATCGTATGGTTCCTCTTGATCTTCACCAGCTCCCCCCGTTGCAGCATCACCGTATTCAGGGGGCACATAGTTGTCATCGTACTCTTCTTCTTCGCCGTCTTCCATCATAACCCCTATTTCTCTGTGCCTCGTCCAAACATTATAGTGTGGCATGAAACCCTTGTAAAGCAGGTGGGAGTGAAGGATTTTCCGGTTAGAGTAAGACCTCGTATTCCCACATTGAGTGCATGGACAACACATAAAACCAGTGTGCTTGTTTGCCTCAGCCGCATCGAGAAACTCATGCACGCCCTTAATGTACTCGCGGGTGTGTCTGTCACCCATCCATTGCCGGTTCATCTGCGTGCATTATATATAATTAAGTGTCCAAATTAATAGAAGTTCATCATCACATTAAAACCAAAGTGCATACATAGTTCTCATCTAACAACATATAGCTCTCCAGAGCATCTAATTAATTAAACCATACATTGAAACTATGTAAAACATTTCAATGCGAAAACAAATGCGATCATAATCGCAACCAAGGTAACAATTGATACAACGGCATAATGATACCAAGCCTCAGTATGAATGGCATATTTTCTAATCTTTCTAATCTTCAAGCGCATTGCATCCATCTTGATCTTGTGATCATGGACGACACCCGCAACATGCAACTCCAATATCATCTTCTCCTCCTCAATTTTTTTATTTTTTCCTTCAACAAATTGTTTTCTTCTTCAACTAAATTTAACCTCTCGACAATAGGGTCGGTTGGCATTTCCGATTCACATACATCCTACATAAATAAAATCTATGTCACGTTGGTCGGCATAATTTTCATAAACAATAAATGAACCAATAGTTATAAAGATAATATATATACCACATCCGAATCATACACAGGACGAGGGCCGACAGGGGCGGATACCAAAACCATCGCTCTATATAAGATGCAATAATAAAAGTAAGAAAATAATACAAGTATCTATGTAAACATACAAGTAAGAATATTTTTCCTTTCAGAAAGAAGATAAGAACAAGAGGCTCACCACGGTGGTGCCGACGATGAGCTCGGCGCGGGTGATCGACGGCGGTGAAGACGGGGACGGGGCGTGACGGACCGCTAAACCTAGACAAATATTATGGAAAATGGAGCTTGGAGGTCGAGCTTGGAGAGGAGAAAGCTTAAGTAGTGTGGCTCGGGCATTCCATCGAACACCTTGTGTGCATAGGAGGTGAGCTAGAGCACCACCAAGCCCTCTCCCCCTCAGCGAGAGAAAAACAGAGCACTGGGGTGCTCTGCTCGCGAGCGAGGGGTATATATAGGCACCTCATTGGTCCCGGTTGGTGACATGAGCCGGGACTAAAGGGGAGACTTTGGTCCCGGTTCAAGCCACCAACCGGGACCAATGGTGGTGGGCCAGGAGCGAGGCCCATTGGTCCCGGTTCATCCCACCAACCGGGACCAAAAGGTCCAGATGAATCGGGACCAATGGCCCACGTGGCCCGGCCGACCCCCTGGGCTCACGAACCGGGACCAATGCCCACATTGGTCCCGGTTCTGGACTGAACCGGGACTAATGGGCTGACCCGGCTTGGACCAAAGCCCTGTTTTCTACTAGTGTGAGCACGTCTCGAAAACTTTTGGCAACCGTCACATCGTCTGACCAGATCCTCCGCATCAGCATGAGCAGTTAACCAATAGAAGCCATGGCGGAATGCTTTAGCCACCAAAGATTTTGAACCGGCATGGTGGCCACAATCTCCATCGTGGATCTCACGCAAAATTTCATAGCCTTCTTCAGGAGACACACAGCGTTGAAGCACCCCTGACACACTGCAATGATGCAACTCGCCATTGACAATAGTCATGGACTTGGATCGCCGGATTATCTGTCGGGCCAGAGTCTCATCCTTTGGTAACTTGCCTCAGTTCATGTACGCAAGGTAAGGAAACGTCCAATCCGGAATAACATGAAGAGCTGCCACCAATTGAGCCTCCGGATAAGGAATAGCCAAATCTGCTTCACCAGGGAGCTTGACCGACGGGTTGTGCAGCACATCGAGGAAAACATTGGGCGGGACTGGTTTGCGTTGAGAACCCAGCCGGCTTAAAGCGTCCACCGCTTCGTTCTTCCATCGGTCCACGTGGTCCACCTGATAGCCTTTAAAGTGACCTGCAACAGTATTCACCTCACGACGGTATGCTGCCATGAGTGGGTCCTTGGAATCCCAAGTGCCAGACACCTGCTGAGCCACAAGGTCCGAGTCACCGAAGCACTTAACTCGACTTAGATTCCTCTCTTTAGCCATCCGGAGACCGTGGAGCAAGGCATCATACTCAGCTGCATTGTTAGTACAAGGGAACATTAGGCGGAGAACGTAACAGAACTTATCACCTCGTGGGGAAGTTAATATGACTCCAGCCCCCGAGCCCTCCAATTGCCTAGATCGGTCAAAATGGATGGTCCAATATGTGTGATCCGGTTTGTCTTCAGGTGCTTGCAGTTCCGTCCAATCATTGATGAAATCAACAAGTGCTTGAGACTTAACCGCCGTCCGCGGCACGTACTTTAACCCGTGCGGCCCAAGTTCTATAGCCCACTTGGCAATCCGGCCAGTCGCTTCCCGGTTCTGGATGATATCGCCCAAGGGAGCAGAACTGAATACCGTAATGGGGTGCCCTTGGAAGTATTGTTTAAGCTTCCGGCTTGCCATAAAAACACCATATACTAGCTTTTGCCAATGCAGATACCTTTGCTTGGACTCAATAAGTACCTCGCTGATATAATAGACCGGACGTTGAACCGGATGCTCCTTGCCTGCCTCTTTTCGCTCCACCACAATAGCCACACTGACCGCACGAGCATTGGCATCGACATATAACAGCAACGGCTCCTTGTCAATGGGAGCGGTGAGCACAGGCGGATTGGCCAATTGTCGCTCTAAGTCCTCAAATGCCTTATCAGCAGCAGAACTCCAGACGAATTGATCCGTCTTCTTCAACATCTGATACAAAGGGATTGCCTTCTCACCAAGGCGGCTGATAAACCAGCTCAACGCGGCAATCCAGCCTGCCAGGCGTTGAACATCATTGATACACTTTGGTTTAGCCACGGAGGTGATGGCTGTGATCTTCTCCGGATTCGCCTCAATTCCCCTATTGGACACCAGAAAACCCAATAACTTGCCTGCCGGATTAAGCATCATATTGTACGTCCTCAGGTTATCAAAAGTTTCCTTCAAGTCGTCAACCAGAGTCTCCTTGGCTCTTGACTTAACCACAATATCATCCACGTAAGCATGTACATTGCGGCCAATCTGCTTGTGAAGACAATTTGTACACACCGTTGATAGGTTGCCTGGGCACTCTTGAGCCCAAAGGGCATGGACACATAGCAGAAGGCTCCAAAGGGTGTTATGAATGCCGTCTTCTCCTGGTCCTTAACTGCCATTTTGATCTGATGATAGCCGGAATACGCATCCAAAAAACTCAAACACTCACAACCCGCCGTAGCATCAATAATTTGATCAATATGGGGGAGGGCAAAAGGTTCTGCCAGACAAGCCTTATTAAGATCTGTGTAATCCACACACATGCGCCAGGTGTCATTTTTCTTAAGGACCAGCACCAGATTAGCAAGCCACTCAGGGTGGAAAACTTCAATAATAAAGCCAGCTGCTAAGAGCCTGGCTACCTCTTCTCCAATAGCCTTGAGTCTTTCTTCGTTAAACCGGTGGAGGAACTATTTCACCGGTTTGTATTTGGGATACACATTAAGGGTGTGCTCAGTGAGTCACCTCGGTACACCTGGCATGTCAGAGGGCTTCCATGCAAAAATGTCCCCATTCTCACGGATGAACTCAATGAGCGCGCTTTCCTATTTTGGATCCAAATTGGCACTGATGCTAAACTGCTTGGACGAATCGCCAGGCACGAAGTCAACAAGTTTAGTCTTAGCTGCCGATTTGAATTTTAGGGCCGGATCATGCTCCATAGTTGGCTTTTTCAACGGAGTCATGTCTGTCGGATCAACATTGTCCTTATAAAATTTCAGTTCCTCGGTGGCACAAACCGACTCTGCATAGGGCGCATCTCCTTCCTCGCATTCCAAAGCGACTTTACGGCTTCCGTGAACCGTCATTGTCCCCTTGTGACCCGGCATTTTGAGCTGCAAATACACATAACAGGGCCGTGCCATAAACTTGGCGTAGGCCGGTCGCCCAAACAGGGCATGATATGACTCTGGATCTTTACCACTTCAAACATCAATGTCTCTGACCTGGAATCATTATCATCTCCAAAAACCACTTCCAGAGCTATCTTACCAACAGGATATGCTGACTTGCCAGGTACCACACCATGGAACGCCGTATTGGACGGTTTGAGATTTTTATCTGTTAGTCCCATACGACGGAAGGTCTCATAGTACAAGATATTAATGCCGCTCCCTCCATCCATGAGCACCTTGGTGAACTTGTAACCTCCCACCTGAGGCGCCACCACCAGAGCCAACTGACCCGGATTATCAACCCGGGGAGGGTGATCCTCTCTGCTCCATATGATTGGCTGTTCAGACCAGCGTAGATAACGGGGCACGGCCGGTTCAACAGAGTTGACTGCCCACCTCTGAACCTTCCGGTCTCGCTTGTCCAAGCTAGTGGTGAAGACATGGTACTGCCCACTATTCAACTGCTTTGGGTTGCTCTCGTAACCCGACTGTTGCTGCTCCTGGTTGTTCTGATTATTTTGATTGTTATGTCCGCCCGGATTACCATTAAATCCTGAACCGGAATTTCCTCCACCGTATCCTGGCCCGGATCCTGAGCCACCGCCGGAGCCGTGATCATACCGGAAAGCATTAGAATTCTTGAACTCCTGCATAATGTAGCAATCCTTCCAAAGGTGGTTTGCTGGCACCTCCTTCGTCCCATGCTTTGGACAGGGCTGGTTTAGTAGATAATTTAGGCGGTCCGGGTTAGGGTTGGGTGCCCCACTGCGATTCGGTGGTTTACCCTTGCGTCGCTGGCCCTTGTCCTACGCGTTGGTATTAACCACAAAGTCCATGTTGCCATCCGTTGTTCGCTTGCCTCTGCTACCATTGCCTGTCGAGTGATGCTGCTGACCTTTGGAGTTGTTGTTCCTCTTTCCCTTCCCTGCCTTGTTATCATCAGACTCGGGATCCTTGGTACTATCACAATTAGCATATTTTACCAAAGCAGCCATGAGGGTCCCCATGTCAGTGCAATGGCGCTTCATCCGTCCCAACTTCAGCTTTAGGGGCCCAAACCGGCAGTTGCCTTCTAGGGTTATGACTGCAGTGTCAGCGTTGATGCGGTCTGATGAATGCAACACTTGTGAGACCCGGCGCACCCAATGAGTCATCAATTCTATTTCCTCCTGGACGTAGGCAGCTAAGTCCACTATCGACATAGGCTGCTTACTTGTATCCTTGAAATTACTGATAAACCGGGCTCGTAATTGGGCCCATGAACTAATAGAATTGGTCGGTAAGCTTTTTAACCAAGTACGGGCCATTCCTTCGAGCATCATGGTGAAGTATTTCCCACATGCCGCATCATCCACATCAAGCATCTCCATGGCCATCTCATAGCTCTCCACCCATGTCTCTGGAGGTTGATCCGCCGTGTAATTTGGTACCTTGCATGGGCCTTTGAAATCCTTGGGCAGGCGCACATTGCGTAAAGCGGGGACAAGGCAAGCCACCCCCAAAGAACTAGAAGTAACACCAGGTTCGACCGAGATAGTTGGACGAACCGGCGTAAGCTGCCGAGCCTAATACTGTGCGGCTAACTCGGCCTCCCTGCGCGCTCGGGCCCGGTCCACCACTTCCTGAGCGTTATCGGCACCACCCGCCGGGTTGTTGCCGCGGGGTGCTCCACGTCGTTCATTACTTGACATGGCCGGTTCATCCATATGCTTGCTATAGCTCCGGCTTGGACGAGGGGTCGAGTGGATCCGGTCACGGCTGTACGAGTATGCTTCCTGTTGGACCAAAGCTGTCCTAAGAAGCTCCTTGACCTGGCGCGTCTCTACCGCCTACGGCGAGTCACCTTCAATTGGAATGGCCTCCACCCGTGTAGTGGCGGCAATGAGATTGTCCATCGGGTTAGAGTAGTGACCCGGAGGTGTTGAAACAGCCTGAGGTACAACCATGTTATTACAAGGCAGATCCATCGAACGGGGCTGAACCGGCGTACTGGTCCCAGGAGCTTCCGCCCGGTTTACCACCATCGGATTACTCGTTCCTGCTCCTGGGGTGTTGAAAAGGTCTCTGGTCTCGAAAACCGAAGGCAAACGGGATCGGTACTTCCTCTTCATGACTTCATGCGACGCGTTCTGGTCCAACTTGAGCCTGTAGGCTTGTGCGTCTAAAGTGGCCCGCTCTGCGGTCATCCTGGCATTCTCAGCCGCCAGGTCCGCCTTGGCCTGGGTGATTTGTTCCCTCACCTTTGCAATCTCCGCGTTGTGGACGTCCTGATCCGCCGGGTTAGCTTATGCCAAAAGCACAGCCAATGCATCAAATAGTTCTGATAGAACTTGAGCAGGCGGGCGTACAGAGCCTCCTGCCCCGGGAGCCGTCGCCGCTACTGAACCGGAGGTTATTGCCGCAGCGGTCGAAGAATGAAGCACTGCTTGTGTGCCGGCCATGAATATTCCAACTCGGTTGGGTAGAGGGGTCCGGAATACTGTCGCCATCGGAATAGCCCCCAATCCGGCCATCTTGTAGCTGATATAGAGATTCGGTTTCTCCGGTTGATGACTCGTCGCCGGAATAAACGACGGTCTTGCCGCCAGATTCTGATCCATCCTCATAACTTCCTCCATGGATGACTCCCATGAAGGCACGCTTCACGACCGGTTTAACCCGGGCAGATCGCGCATGCTGAGCCGTTTCGACGAGGTCAGTGCAGATGTCCGCCTCAGGGCCCGGTTCACCGATCTTGCCGATGAAAACGTGTATGCCACCAAAGGGGACTAGGTACCCGTACTCAACTGAGCCGGCCTCGGGGCCCCAGCCTGCATCATCGATGTAGAGCTTGCTGCGGCGACTCTTAGTCATCCGGCCCACAGCGTAGCCCTCGAGTCCTTCAAAGCGGACCTCCAAGAATTTGAAACCATCATGCGATAGCCCCATGGTGGGCGCCAACTGTCGTGGTTTTGTCACAGTAGATGTCCTAGAGAAAGGACTTAGTCGTGAGGCCATCGCAACGGGTTAGCTCGGAGGGGTTAAAGCGGACACAGGGACGCAAGAGGGTTTATACTAGTTTGTCCCCTTCGATGAAGGTAAAAGCCAACGTCTATGTGTGATGGAATTGATGGGGTTTCGATGACTAGGGAGCAAAACAAGCTTCGCCTAAGTCTCGAGTTGTTGTCTGTTGTTCTAAACCGCCGCCGGGTCGTCCCCTTATATACACGAGTGACGCCCGTCGGTTCACAGAGTCCTAACACCGGTTCATATTCGTATTCGGGTTGGTCTCTCCTTATTCCTATCTTACAATACAAGTTTACATACAGATGCCGGTCTACGGCTACAAGTCTTAAACCGGCTACGGGCCTCAGGCCCTCATCTATCTTCATGGGCTTTAACACTCTTGAGTTACTGAAGAAGTTAACCCGGCCCACATAGGCCGGTTTACGCCCACTAGTAATATCCCCAACAGGATAGAAACTTCTAATTCAAGCTTTTCTCCATAAGTTTGCATTAAAGCATCAACGATATGTTTGGTAAAAGCTTTATTTTGACTATAAGCATGCGGAGAATTTAGCACGGATTGCAACAAGGAAATACAATCTATCAAAGAGCAATTATCATAATTAAATTCCTTGAAATCCAAAATAGTGGGTTCATTGCTATGTAAAGTTTTGACCTCTCCAATCCCACTTTTACCAATTTTTGCATCAAGATCTAAAAACTCCGGATCATTGGGACGCCTTTTAACTAAAGTTGACTCATCTCCAGTACCATCATTATCAAGATTCATATTGCAAAACAAAGATTTAATAGGATACACATCAATCACTTTTAGATCTTCATCAAAACTAGAAGAACATGCTTTTATAAAACAATCTTTGTAGCACGCAGCCTAGTGGTTCTTTCTTTGCACTCATCAATGGAAATTCTCATGGCTTTGAGAGACTCGTTGGTATCATGCTTGGGTGGAATAGATCTAAGTTTCAAAGAATTAATATCAAGAGAAATTATATCCATGTTTCTAGCCAATTCATCAATCTTAGACAATTTTTCTTCAACCAAAGCATTGAAACTCTTTTGGGAACTAATAAATTCTTTAATACTAGATTCAAAATTAGAGGGCATCTTATTATTATTGCCACAAGAATTGTTGTAGGAATTACCATAATTGTTAGAGGAATTACTAGGATGCGGCCTAGGATTAATGTTTCCTCTATAAGCATTGTTACCAAAATTGTTCCTACCAACAAAATTCACATCCATAGATTCATTACTATTATCAATCAAAGTAGACAAAGGCATATCATTACGATCAGAAGAAACACTCTTATCCGCAAATAATTACATAAGTTCATCCATCTTTCCACTCAAAACATTAATTTCTTCTATAGCATGAACATTTTTACTAGTAGATCTTTCGGTGTGCCATTGAGAATAATTAACCATAATATTATCTAGGAGTTTGGTAGCTTCTCCTAAAGTGATTTCCATAAAAGTGCCTCCCACTGCTGAATCTAAAATATTTCTAGAAGAAAAATTCAATCTAGCATAAAATTTTGTATGATCATCCATAAATTCATACATGAGTAGGGCAATTGTGAATCATTAATTTCATCCTCTCCCAAGATTGTGCAACATGCTCATGATCTAGTTTCTTAAAGTTCATAATATCGTTTCTAAGAGAGATGATCTTAGCGGGAGGAAAATACTTAGAGATAAAAGCATCTTTGCACATGTTCCAAGAATCAATACTATTTTTAGGCAAAGACGAAAACCAAGTTTCAGCACGATCTCTAAGCGAAAACGGAAATAGCTTCAATTTAACAATATCATTATCCACATCTTTCTTCTTTTGCATATCACACAAATCAACAAAGTTGTTTAGATGGGTAGCGACATCTTCACTAGGAAGGCCAGAAAACGGATCTTTCATGACAAGATTCAGCAAAGCAGTATTAATTTCACAAGATTTAGCATCGGTAAGGGGAGCAATCGGAGTGATAAAAAAATCATTATTGTTGGTATTGGAAAAATAACGCAATTTAGTATTATCTTGAGCCATCGTGACTAGCAATCCAACACACGAACAAGCAAGAGGCGAACGAAAAAGAGGCGAGCGGAAAAAGAGGGCGAATAAAACGACAAGGGTGAAGTGGGGGAGAGGAAAACGACAGGCAAATGGCAAATAATGTAATGCGAGGGATAAGAGTTTGTGATGGGTACTTGGTATGTCTTGACATGTGCGTAGATCTCCCCGACAACGGCGCCAGAAATCCTTCTGGCTACCTCTTGAGCACTGCGTTGGTTTTCCCTTGAAGAGGAAAGGGTGATGCAGCAAAGTAGCGTAAGTATTTCCCTCAGTTTTTGAGAACCAAGGTATCAATCCAGTAGGAGACTACACGCAAGTCCATCGTACCTACACAAACAAATAAGAACCTCGCAACCAACGCGATAAAGGGGTTGTCAATCCCTTCACTGTCACTTACGAGAGTGAGATCTGATAGAGATAATGAGATAAATATTTTTGGTATTTTTATGATATAGATAGGAAAATAAACATTGCGAAATAAAATAGAATGGAAACTTATATGATAAAAGATAGACCCGGGGGCGATAGGTTTCACTAGTGGATTCTCTCAAGATAGCATAAGTATTACGGTGGGTGAACAAATTACTGTCGAGAAATTGATAGAAAAGTGCATAATTATGAGAATATCTAGGCATGATCATGTATATAGGCATCACGTCCGCGACAAGTAGATAGAAACGATTCTGCATCTACTACTATTACTCCACACATCGACCGCTATCCAACATGCATCTAGAGTATTAAGTTCATAAGAACAAAGTAACACATTAGGCAAGATGACATGATGTAGAGGGATAAACTCAAGCAATATGATATAAACCCCATCTTTTTATCCTCGATGGCAACAATACAATATGTTCCTTGCTGCCCCTGCTGTCACTGGGAAAGGACACCGCAAGGTTGAACCCAAAGATAAGCACTTCTCCCATTGCACGAAAGAACAATCTAGTAGGCCAAACCAAACTGATAATTCGAAGAGACTTGCAAAGATAACCAATCATACATAAAAGATTTCAGAGAAGAATCAAATATTGTTCATAGATAAACTTGATCATAAACCCATAATTCATCGGATCTAAACAAACACACCGCACAAAAGTTACATCGAATAGATCTCCAAGAAGATCGAGGAGAACATTGCATTGAGATCCAAAGAGAGAGAAGAAGCCATCTAGCTAATAACTATGGACCCGAAGGTCTGTGGTAAACTACTCACACATCATCGGAGAGGCTATGGTGTTGATGTAGAACCCCTCCGTGATCGACTCCCCCTCCGGCGGAGCTCCGGAAAAGGCCCCAAGATGGGATCTCTTGGGTACATAAGGTTGTGGAGGTGGAAATAGGGTTTCGTGGTGCTCCTGGATGTTTTCGGGGTATATGGATATATATAGGAGGAAGAAGTAGGTCGGTGGTGCTGCGAGGGGCCCACGAGGGTGGGGGCGCGCCTAGGGGGCATGCGCGCCTCCCTGCCTCGTGGCCACCTTGTTTCTTTCTTGACGTCTACTCCAAGTCCCCTGGATCACGTTTGTTCCAAAAATGACACTCCTGAAGGTTTCATTCCGTTTGATATTCCTTTTCTACGAAACACTGAAATAGGCAAAAAAATAACAATTTGCACTGGGCCTTGGGTTTGTAGGTTAGTCCCAAAAATAATATAAAAGTGTATAATAAAGCCCATTAAACATCCAAAACAGATAATATAATAGCATGGAACAATCAAAAATTATAGATGCGTTGGAGACGTATCAGGTTCGACACTCTTACTTATCGAAAGAGGCTACAATTGATACCCTATACTTGTGGGTTATCAGTCCGCACGTCATTGCTGCAGTTGTGCCCGTCGATGGGAGAGAGGGGCGTAGATGGAGTAACCCCATCGCTCGTACCCTGTTGCGCATAGCCGTCGGGGTGTTGGTGGTGCTGCTCTCCTCTGATGCCTCCGGCTCCTGCGTCAGCCGTGGGGAAGTGGTGACGGTGACGCCTGCTCCGACCAGATCCCCAGCAGCGTCCGTGTCCTCACGTGTCTCCGCACCTCCCGCAGCGTTAGAGGCTGCGAGCGGTGGAGCCTTCGAGGTGGATGGGTGAGCTGAAGGGTCGGGTTTCTTCTTGGGCACCAAGGTCGATGGCGCTGTCAAAGATGGAGATGGTGATGAAGATGACGCGCTGCACACACCTTAAGGTTCGCCCAAGCGAGACCCCCTACCTGGCGCGCCAAAGATGTTGCGGGAAAGCACGACCACCTATGGCACCAGAAGGCCCCTTGCTGGTTTGGCAGGGGGACATCGCGTTGCACAAAGAGCAGACGAGTGTGGGGCAGCACGACATAGATCACGCAGGCAAGTTTACCCAGGTTTGGTCCGCCGTGAGGCATAAAACACTACTCCTGCTTTGGTGGATTGATGATGGAAAGGTTGTGGTGGAGCATGGTGCACTTTCCCGGCAGGGGTTGCCTCAGGGCGGCAGTGGCTACGCGCGTATGAGGATGTGAGTTATCCAACCTTCTAAAACTGTCTACAATTGCCATGGGCCTCCTTTTATAGATCAAGGGGTTACCACAATGGAAAAGTAGTCATTATGCACTGGTAAGATAACAAACAGTGATATCGTACCTAACTCTGCGGGCTGACATGGCGCATTAAATGCACCCTAAACGTCACATCATTGGTTGCCCGGCAAGGCTTGCCGGGCTATCTTGCCAGCTCCTCACCTGCTTATTTGACATGTCGCAGGACAGGTGTCATCTATGGGTTTTTCCTGTAGAGAGAGGCTGCCATGTGGTGAATGGCTGCCACTTAGTCACTTTGCGGGTTGACACTGCATTGATCGACGACGTGGGTCGTGGTAGAGTGGTTGGTGAGGTGGTCTCGTCTCCGTGAGTCTCGGCGGGCCCTGCCGGGACGCCTTGGTTATCTTCTTCTGGGCGTGGCCTCGCCCTTTGTCGGGCTCGCCGGCCCGGCAAAGGAGGCCTTTCTCCTGGTGGCATCTTGCTTCTCTAGTTCAATCTTGGTCCCTCTAATCTGTATGTTGGTCCTTCAAATCCCTTAGTCCCTTGAACTCTGACTTGGGTTGATGCTTCAATCTTGTTCCCGTGCGTGTGCACAGTCTGGGCAACAGACCCAGGGTTTGTTGCACTGACAGGAGTACGCACAATAGAGGAGGAACTAGCCAGAACGACAAAGTAGGCAAGCAAGATCACACTCAAGCAAAAAAGATCTCATGAGAAAAAGGCGAACGGAAAAGAAGGCCAATAGAACGACAATTTTTTGTGAAGTGGGGGAGATGAAAACGAGAGGAGATGAGATTTGTGATTAGGACCCTGATAGATGTTGATGATGTTTCTCTGGGTAAAAAGTGAAGCAAGGTATTTTTGGGTTTTTCAAAATATAGATATGAAAACAATATGATAAAAGATAGACCTAGGGGTCATAGATTTCACTAGTGGCTTCTCTCAAGAAAATAGCATACGGTGGGTAAACAAATTACTGTTGGGAAATTGATAGAAGATCAAATAATTATGACGATATCCAAGGCAATGATCATGTATATAGCTCGGCATCACGTCCAAGATTAGTAGACTAGAACAATTCTGCATCTACTACTATTACTCCACACATCGACCGCTATCCGGCATGCATCTAGTGTATTTAGTTCATGGAGAAATGGAGTAATGCAATAAGAAAAATGACATAATGTACAAAGGATCTACTCAAATAGGAATAGACCCCATCTTTTTATCCTTTATAGCAATGATACATACGTGCCTCGCTACCCTTTTTGTCACTAGGTGAGGACACCGGAAGATCGAACCCATCACAAAGCACCTATTCCCATGGCAAGAAAAATCAATCTAGTCAGCCTAACTAAACCAAAGATTCAGAGAAGAAATACGAGGCTATAAATGTAGCGATCCGACCTCAGATGGTCAAATCTCTGTGCATAAGTGTCATCCCTGGATCAGTAATGCTCACACATACAATACTTGAAGGATTTATAACAGAGTTCAATCACACACTTATTGCATCGAATGTCTCAAAAGAGAACTTATTACAATAAATATGGCTTAAGTCCATATAAAGATAACAGCGGAAAGCTTGGAAAGACAAAGTGAGTCCATCAACTCCAACGGCATAGCTGAGTGCACGACAACGACCTAGCGCACCTTACTCTTCGTCTGAAAAGTCTGCAACATGATAAGTTGCCGCCCGAAACGGGTCAGCACATGGAATATGCTGGAAATGTAACACAGTAGAGCAATGAAAAGAATAAAGGCTATCACTATATGCATATATGGCTCGTGGAGGCTCTATGGTTACAATGTTTTGCGAAAAGCCATTTTTTCTCTACAACAAAGGAATATATTTTATTTAACTATCATGGTAGTTGTTAAACATTGAGAAGGTTCCTCCAACTCAATCCCAATTAGATAGTAACAAAACCCCATCAAATTAATTAGAGTGTTAAGATCAACATGAAAATCCAAGAACCAGATACTCAAGATGTCCATAACCGGGGACACGGCTAACCATGATTAGTTTGTACACTCTGCAAAAGTTTGCGCACTTTTCCCCACAAGACTCGATCTCCTCCATTGGATTTCTCGCACTACATGGTGTTTGAGAAACGGATGACCGAGACACAGTCTTTCAGAAACATTAACTCTTTACTTTGGGTAGACAGTAACAACCTACATCCCCTACATCTGCTAGTCTACCACTGAAAGAGGTCATGCAACATACTCAACTATGCTAGAGCCCATAATAGCTTGTGGCTGCATGTAACACCCCGGATACAACTTTCCATATTTGTAACTCCGACTCTTGCCTTTACCGGAGATGTGTTGTGAGATTCCCTTCGTGGTTGGGTTTTGTCTTTGTTTTGCTTTTGTTCATGTCATGCACTTCATATCATGTCATCATGTGCATCGCATTTGCATACGTGTTCGTCTCATGCATCTGAGCTTTTTCCCCGTTGTCCGTTTTGCAATCCGACACTCCTACTTGCACCGGCGTACCCCTCTTGTCTCCTTTCATGAGCGGGTGTCGAACATTCTCAGAATGGACCGAGATTTTCCAAGTGGCCTTGGTACACTACTGGTAGACCTTCTGTCAAATTTCGTGCCATTTGGAATCCGTTTGATGCTCCAACGGTTAACCGGGTAACAGCAAAAGCCTCTTGTGTGTTGCAGCCCAACACCCCTCCAAAACGGCGCAATAACCCTTCCAAACCCCTTCCATGTCCACCGTCGTCAGATCACGATCGTGTGGGCGAAAACTACACCTCATTTGGACATTCCCACCTCCTTCTACCTATATATATGTGCCCCCCCCCCTCGAAATTCGCGGTCTAACCCTAATCATCTTCCTCCTCGCGCCGCCGGACATGTCCATCCGTGTCGGACATGTCCGCCGGACACGTCGTTTGGGCCAATCACTACACGACATGTCATCCCCGCCGCATCCTCGTCCAACCCCGTCGCCCGCACCCTGCTCTGCCCGGGGCCCGACCGCGCTGGTCGCCGTCATACTCCGCCGCTGCCCGGCCACGCCGCCCTGCTCCCTCGCTACCGAACCGCCAGGCTCGCCGCCCGCCATGGCCGAGCTTGCCAAGCTTCGCTGCTAGCTGAACCCCTATGCCCGCGCCCTGCCGGAGCTCCTCCTTGCTCCGCCGCCGACCCGGTGCCTCTCCGCCGCCTCACGTGCAGCTCGCCGCCGCCTCCATCACCGCCCCGCACACCGAGGTTCGTCGCTGGCGCCGATCTACACGGCTACAACCCGGAACGGCTGCATCCTGCGAACCAGACAACACTTGCACCCGGGTCCATCCATCCCACACCGCGTCGTCCAGTTTCCCGGAGGTTGAAATTTCCACTAAGTCTTTTCTGCAACATATATTATGCCTTGTTCATTGCCTCATATCTCCATGATCGTAGTTTCGTTTCATGCATATGAGATATCAAAATGTTCATTCTGAGATGCTTTTCATTTCATGTCATTGTGGCATGCTTGTTTGAGTTCATCTTGATGCCCTAATCATTGATGAAAAGTGCTATAAAATGTTTACTGCTGCTACTTATCAGATTATGATGATTTGTCATTGTTGTCACATTTATTGTGTGTATCATATGGGCATGTCACATTTGTGTGTATCATATGGCCATGCCATCTTTACAGGGGTGCTTGCCATGTATTTTTGTGATCAATGTGGTGACTGGCACAAGCACACAAAGTAGCCTTCGTGATGTTGCTGTTTTCACGGACTTAGGATTTTGCTAAGTATTTTGCCTGCTATTATTTTGATGACATGTAAACCTGATGCAACAGTGAGATCCATGCTTGTTTTGAGTATCTTAAGTAAGGGTGTTGTGGACATATGGTTATGCTCTATCCATCCATTCCCCTAAGGGTGTTTTGGACATAGGAAATTAAGGAGTGGCCTATCATGTCTTAATCTGGCTCTACTTTTGCTATAAAATGTTCCTAGCAGATTGTTTACATGTTAATCAATTTTTCCATGGTTGTTGTTGTTGATCCGTGCATGCTATGAACTTGCTCTTGCCATGGTTAGCTTCATGAACATGTCATCTTGCTGTTGATATGCTTGTGTTGTCATGCAAGGCTTTGTGGTGAATGATTTGAGCTCGCAAAGATGCCTTCATAATTCTGTTTATGCCATGCTCTGTTTTCTGCTAAGTCTGAAACTGTTAATAAAACTTGCTATGTTTACATGGGTGCCATCATATCTTATGTGCCTTTTTGGCTCATGATTAGTAAGAGACTTTTGTTCTACGCATTTAGTAGAATCATGACATGCCTTTGTTTGCTATGATATGTTCCTGTAACATGTTGTTTGCTTGCTCTAAACTTTGCTTCATGATGTTATTTCTGGCATGTTAGTATTTTCACTAAGTCTGTGAAGCTAATATCTTTTGCACTTTTGCCATGCTTGTTGAACCTGCTCTTGTGTGATTTAGCCATAGCTCGGTGTTCATATGTTGTCAAGCATCTTGAGTACATCACTGCAATATGCTTTGTTGCTATGTTGGAGCGAAGTATCTTAGTTTCTTGTTGCATTCTAGATGGCATCGTGCTGTTAATCGCAGAATTGTGCCATTCTTGTTTTGCTTGCCATTTTGCAAACCGTGCATCCGTTTCTGGCGATCTTTATGTCGATTTCAACCAAAATCATCTCATCTTTCCAGAGGCACACTTGGTTTGCCAAGTTGATGCCTTGATCAATCTTTTCCTTCCGGAGCACGCATATGCATTGCATATCACATCTCGCATATCATGCCATGTTTTGCATCATGTTGATTGTGCATTGCACCGTGATTGATTGTTGTTCCTTTGCTTGTGTTCTTGCTTTGGTAAGAGCCGGGAGGCAAGTACGTGATCGAGGAACCTATTGAGTACGCTAACGAGGATCAAGTTTTCGTCAACTCTGAGAACTTTGCAGGCAAGATGACCATACCCTCGAAATTACTTCTATCTTTGCTTGCTAGTTGTTCTCTCTTTTGCTATGCCACGTTACCAACCACTTGCTATATCATGCCTCCTATGCTGCCATGTCAAGCCTCTAACCCACCTTTCCTAGCAAACCGTTGTTTGGCTATGTTACCGCCACTACTAGGGAAATGCCTGTTAGTGGCGCACCTGTTTTGGCCATTAATGGCGCACTACAGGTGCGCCACTATCATCACGCCATTAGTAACTAATACAAATGGCACACCCCTAGTGCGCCATTAGTATATCAGACAGTAGTGGCGCACCAGGCAGTGCGCCATTAGTATGTCCCATGGTGCGCCATTATTATGCCTCCTAGGGGGTCATATTTACCTTCTGCTCTGGGTTACTAATGGCGCACTAACAGACAATGCGCCACTAGTATTTTTACAGCAGTGCACCACTAATGTGATGTGTGGTGCGCCACTAGTATGAATATTAGAGATTAGTTTTTTTCTTTTCTGATATTTGCACAGGTTACAAAATATATTACTGCACATAATATAGACAGCACCACACAGCAACAGCAGATTTATCGAATACAATAGAAGATTAGTCTCCGTATACAATTCATCATATTAGCTAGTCTCCGAATTCAAAGTACCAAACAAAGTTAGAACATTACAAGTCTCGAGACCGTGAGTAGCAAGTTTGTCTTCACATTACAAGTCGATATCGATCATCTAAACTACCATCACATAGAAGAGAGCTGCGGTCATCACGATTAGCATCATCGTGATGAAACTGGTCTTCATCTGGTTCCTCCTCTGCTCCCTCCTATCTCCCGCTAGATAGCGCGCATATCTAGCTTCCGCCTCCGCCCTAGTGGTGTACCCTCTGTAAATGTTACCGCTGAAATGATGACCCTGTCTCCGACACTCCTCCCAGTCGTCGTAGACTCCGGGAACCTTACCCTTGTACACGACATACGACGGCATCTCTATGCACTAGCCAAACAAAACGTTAGTAGAAATTCACAGACAATACACAAGCAATATATAAGTATGCAACAAAAGGATCGGAAGAGAAAAACAAGACATTAATAGCACGATTCATGGTCCTACTAATAAATAGCATCGATTACATATAAGTTGAGCGACTGTCCAAACCAAAGAGACATACAAGTTCATTAAAGTTTAATTACAACATGAGCTAATCGATATTTCAGAACTACACATAGAATCACTACTTTCGACTCGACTCAGGGACCGGAGCGTGGATGAAGCCGGCATCTATCATGATGGTCATGAAATCACGGGCGTTGTCAGCCTGCATTTGTAGCATTGTTTATATCTCACTGTTGGACGGTTGATATCTGAGGTAGAACTGCCCCGAGGTATGAAGGACATCTTGATAGATGATTTCCACAAACTCTGACTTGATGCAAAAGAATTCTTGTCTGATGTCCGCGTCCTGGATTGCCGACAAGCTTGCGGCCCAATCTTTGAGATTATTTGGTAGCATAAGGTGATTATGGTCCCGTATGATTGCCCGCATGTGATGGAGGGTGTAGTAGGCATCCTTCTGACCGCCAGGCGGCTATTTGACGCAGGGTAACGTCGTTTTGTGGGCGAAGACATGCTTGTCGTACCTACGAATTGGCCTGCTGAAGGTGCCTCCAGATCTGGCGTAGCCGGGCAGAACATCATCAAGAACTTTCTTGATATTTGTGTAGTGTTTCTTCGACTGACGGTCCGAGTTGAAATACGTGGCCATGGAATATTTCGGGCTTAAGAGGATGAGTGTGCAATGTGTGTCACTGCACAAAACACAGAATGTTAGAAAAAAAAGAACGATCGAAATCTAAGAAATCATATGTTACGGGGCGGTGAGGGGATGACTTACTCGGGAAAGTAAGGCACGAGGAAGTTATCCTTATCTGGGTTTGCCAGAATGACGCCTTCGAGGTATGAACTTGCGACTTGCCGGTCCCCAGCGCTGCCCAAGATCTTGGCACGCATGTAGAAGGGGTCGACTATCACGATGTCCGGGGTCTTGTCTCTACTGATCCGCATCTCCATGCTCAGCGAAAATAGCCAAATGAAGGTGTAGTGCAGCGGATGAAGGTTAAACATAGCGATGATGTCATCAAACCGCAGGACGATCATACCCCCGATGGCGGATGGGTTAAACATAGCCCTTGCCCTCTGGCACCTTGGCCACGAAAACTGGGTATGCCACATCATTCTCAGAGAGACGCCGCTTCTCCAAAGAAAGAACACTGTCATGCAGACTCCGCATAGCACCGGTTGCAACATTGAGCAGATTAGTCGGTAGCATCGACCTACCCGCCACATGCACCCTCCTCGAGATATCCTTAGATGTAGGTGGCCCGTCCTGACCACAGAACGTACTCGGTGCCGGCTGGCTCGCACCCTTGTTATTCTTTATTTTCCGTCCCTTCTTCTTCTACTATACTGGGATCAAGTTCTGCTCACAAACAGCCTTTTTGAGTGTGTTGGCACTGATAATATTTGGCACCTCGGCTATCTGAGGCTCGGTGAAGGTGGCAGCTGGAGGCGTCTCCTGAGAACTGAACGCCAGACGACGCCTGTTGCAATTGGGTTTCTCCGCGGTACCAGCTAGATCGTCTTTTGCAGGGTTGGGTTCTTGAGAAGGAGGCCCCAAGAATTCTTCACCGCACCCATGTTCGTTGAAGTACTTATCGACGTTGGTAAATGTACCGTCGTTGTCGTTGTCAGTGTCGTCCGGATCCTGTGCCATATGGATGTCTGGATCCTGTGCCATATCCATGTCCGGCATGTCCGGTAGCATTGTGGGGGTCTTGCCATGGCTTGGCGCCGGCACGACTGGCGGTGTTGTCTGTGGGGCGGTGTCCCCCGCCCCCAAATGAATCTGGCTCTTCGGCCAAAGCATGGGCCAGTTTATGCAGGCGCTGAGGGTCATCACATCATCTTCGTCGGCCCCGTGGGGTCGATACGGAGGTAACATTTCGTCGAAGCCCGGCAGCACCGGAACCAGTTGATCCATATAAACGGTGGGTGGCATCTGATTACCGTGGAACACGTGGCTGCCCGGTTGAATGATTCTGCCCTTGGCGACATCAACCAACTCGTCGTTCATGAAGTGCATGAGAGTGCACGGAACATCGGCGGCGCCCTGCGAAAACATTTAGGGCGTCAGGGATGCCCAGTCAAAGGCAAGGAGATGAATTCATCGGCCGAGAGGCTTAATTAGTTACCGTGATGGCGTCGAGCTCGGCAAATGGCGAGGCACCGCAAATGGCGGGCGTGCAAGTGACGGAGGGGCCTCTTGCTGCCGAGGTGCCGACCGGCGTATTCTTCCCACACCCGGGTGTATTAAGCTGCAATGCCGGCGCCGCCGCGGGAGACACCAATGCCGCCTCCACCGGAGACACCAATGGTGCCGCCGCGCGCGTTGCGCGAGTTGCTCCATGTGAAGCTGGGAATCGGGGGCGGCCCCTGTTGGCCACCTGCAATCCATGCCTGCAGCCCAGAAACCAAGGTAGGCATAATGGCGATGATCGTCGCTCCTTATTGGTCTCGCACTTGCTCTTCGACGATCTCCGGAATCCGCGCCACTTGTGCCTTGAGTTGTTGAACCTCGTGCTCCTGGCTTTCCGAGCTGGTCTTTCTCTCCTTTCGCCCAGCGGTATAGTACTCCAACCATTTCGTGGACAAGCCTTTGTCGTCCACACGACCAGCTGACGTCGGCTTACTGAGCTTATCCTTGTTTTTCATTATGTTCAACGCCCTATTTAAAGGGCTGTCGAAAGGGAGCTCGGAGACGACCCTGCGCTACTGCTTTTAGTGTCCTGGGGAAGGAACGTGAACCATTTAAAAATTTGGCTTCATTAATTAGAATGCAACCATATGGAGCTAATTACGTGGGGGTGTATTCCTTAACATAACACGCTCAAGCGCCTTGGTCATCGGATCCGTGGTAAGCTCCTTGGTTACCGAGTCAATCTTGTACTCGGCCCGGACATATTTCCTGGTCTGCTTGTCACGGTATTTCTCGAAGAGGGGCGGTAGGCCTTGCTCGGCACGCTCCGCGTCCTCCTTGTCCCATATAGGTTCCGCCTCTCTGTAACCGCCGGGACCGAGTTTGTGGACCCCTAAGTTCAAGTCCCGCATCTCTTTCCCCCACTGACTTGATTCCACAGATGTGTTTCTCTCGCACTTGATCTTGAACTCCCGGTAGTCATCTTCGTTGATCGAAGGATTTTTTTTCTCCTTGATCTTCTCATAACTATCACCTTTTTCAATCATGCTCTTCATTGAGGCTCTCCAAGTAGCCAGGGTCGTGCTCATCTTCGTGAGGGTGGCACTATTCACTTTATTCCCTGAGAGGCGTGTGTTTGCGAAGTCACCGGGGAACTTGTATCGTTCGTGCAGCTTCGTGAAGAGGAGGTTGCACAAATTCCCTCAGACACGATGCCATAGGTTCTCGGTGTTGATCGAGACGGTGCTCCGGAGAATGCACCTGAGCTGTCCCTCGTACCCCTTGACTATTTCTTTGGGCGCCATTGGATGCCCCTTGGAGGACACTTCAGTAAATTCCTCCTTGACGGTGCCGAGCATGTTCGGGCGCTGTTCCTTCCATTGCCTCTTCGGTTGGCTGCCATCTGTGTGTGCGCTGCCATCATCAGTGGTGGCATCCTCGGCGGCACCATAAGTGGTGTCATCCCCGACGCCACTAGGGGTTGTGTAGTCAGGATCGGTGTCTTCCGCGACATCCTCATAGCGGTGAGGTTCTTCCTCCATCTCATGGGACAGCTCCTAGAATGCCTTGCCCAAACCGCCGGCCTCATCGTTGTAGGCCATGTTTCGCTCTAAATAGGAAAAAAATTAGTCAAAAAGTTGGTTATTGTCAAGGAACAAGATCATGGTCTCATCATTTAGGGTTTGTCGACACCGAGACATCCTAAAAGCTAAGCTTTTATCATTTAGGGTTTGTCGACGCCGAGGCACCCTAAAAGCCTATGCTTTCATCATTTAGGTTTTTATCGACACCGAGGCACCATAAAAGCCAAGGTTTTATCATTTAGGGTTTGTCGACGCTGAGGCCCATGCATAACACAAGAGGCAGTTGATCCTACTTAATTAAGTACTAAGATACCCCGGCCCATGCATTAGTCCAAGTACCCCATATGTCCTATTTTTAGCAAAGTCATGCTAAAATTCACGGAAAATTTCAGCATGACCTTTGCTGAAAATAGGACATATGGAGTACCCGAATTTGCCGGAACGGAAGTTAATCGACATTCCGCCAAACTCAAGGGCCTCTCGGGGTACCTGCAATATCATCACGACACGATGGTCGGAGACAAAACCCAGCAAACTAGCACCACAATGTGCCTCTACTTTCATATGGAGGTGTTGCAACAACATATATACTTATCACATTATAAGTCCTCACACCATCAACTATGACAAAATCTGAGAGTATAAGTGTGGTTACATTCACCCAAGTCCAAACATAAAATTCTGTCCAACATAGTACAACCCACTTTGATAATTTCATAGGATTTAATATACCGAACGAAACCTGAAAAGTGATATGTGTTTTAAGTATCTATAGAACAGCCTCTAAAATTTTCATGTTGTAACTTTATTTTAATACCACCTCAAAATACTGTACCGAGGAACATATATTTCGGGACATCAAACTAAATTGATAGCTGCTCTCAAACCGTACATCCAGACGACACAAATAAATACTCTAAAGAAACCTTGAAACTTTATCTAAAACTTATGTAAAGGGGCCAACTCAAAATTCTGAGCCTAGCTAACTCTTTTTTCAGATATAAGCTTGTTGTCCAGATTTGACAGTGCAGTTTTTAATCGAACCAAGTTCAGTTTATAGCCAGAGTCACCCCAGTTTTTAACCCAATACGAATCACAGATAAATAAATTCTGGAGTTATGCTCACAACAGAAATATATGCGCAGGTGTGCAATGACAAAATATATGCGTAGTTTTTAACCCTAACTAGTAGAAGCTCATCTAGAACACATGTGAGTACTTCAATGGAAATAGCAACATCAGGAAGAAAAGAAGGAACATTGTCCCACAGTAGCAACAGCAGGTGTTCAACTAGTCAGGGCGCGGCCCGAGCGTAGTGGAGGCGCGGTCGCGGTGCGGTGAGCGCGCCTGGGCGGGGCCAGGGCCCGGCCAGGGGCCGAGGGGAGCACGGCCATGGGGGGCGGCAACCAGGAGCTGGGGCGCAGTGGTGCGACAGTCTACAGCAACAAAATCGAAGGAGGGGGAAGGGGAACCGGTGCAGCTCACCGAGAGGAAGACGATGTCGAGCTCGTGCGGGGCCGGGGTTGACAAGGTAACACGGATCGACGGTGAGGCCGCGATGGCCGGAGGTGGAAGAAGACCTCGATCCGCATGATGCAGAGTCATCGAGCTCGAACGGGTGGCTGTAGATGACGTAGAAGAACACTGCAGAGCTCCTGGACTCCTTGGTGGGGTGCAGGGACGACGATGGTCGCGGGGATGATGCGGTGATGGCGACGACCTAGTCGGGTGAAGCAGCGGGAGGGGAGGGGAAGTGGGGAGGTGCTAGGGTTTGCACAGGGGTATGGATCGGCCTTATCCAACAGGGGAGCCGGAGCGGGTGTGGAGCGGGCGCGGGGGTCGTCGGAGCGGGTGTGGCGAGGGAGTGAAGGGGGATCTAGCGAGGGAGAGGGAAGGGGGATCAGGCGAAGGGGTATCCAGCTAGAGCGGGAATGCTAGTAATGGCGCACCATCTAGGGGTGCGCCATAAAAACACCGATAGCAATGGCGCACCATCCTCTGGTGCGCCATTAGTAACTTTTTTCTGATAGCAATGGCGCACCCTCCTCTGGTGCGCCATTAGTAACTTTTTTTTCATTATTTTTTGTTGCATCTAATAATTTGTTTTTTATTAAATTTGTTATTTTCATGAGGACCAGAACAGAAGATATCATCAAATATCATCAAATTTGTTTTTTTATATCATCAAATTTGTTTTTTTATTTTTAATTGAAAATATCATCAAATTTTTTATTGGAAAATATCATCAAATTTGTTATTTAAAAATATCATAAATTTTTTTTAGATTTTTAGTTGCATTCATTTGTGAATTGGTAAAACATTTATGAATATGAAAAAATATCATCAAATTTGAAGAATATTCATGAATTCAAAAAGTGCCAATGAAATTAAAAAATATTCATGAGTTCAAAAAATATTAACAAATTCAATATTCATGAGGACTAGAACAGAAGCAATATCATTTCAAAATGTCGAAATACAATCGAGAAATGAAGACTACGATTTAAATACAATCGATCTTAGCTAGCTATCTTTTCACAATCTTCTTGCCCTTCTTTTTCGCAAATGGAGTTCTTCTGTTGAATGGACGTCCTTTAGGTAGGGTGGTCCTGCTTCTTCTTGTGGTGTATGGCACTTCATCGTCGTCATCATGTTCCATCTTCGGGTCGCCGTACTTGTCGAAGTCTTTTTCATTGGCGACTCCATACATTCTGATGATCTCCCTTTTGCCTCTCCTCACGACAACACGACTGGGCTTTGACGGGTCGGTAATGAAGAAGCATTGGTCCAGTTGGGAAGCCAGTACCCATGGCTCATTTTTCACGGTGACCATGGTGGTGAAATACCGGTCTTCTTTTATGACGCTCTTGGCCCATCTGTCATGGAACATCGGGACCTTCTCTCCAGCGTAGCTCAGCTCCCAGATGTCCTCGATCCTTCTGTAGTATCTGTCCTTATCGTTACCGGTGTAGGATTCCATCGTTACCCCGGAGTTCTGATAACCATCGCTCTTAATGTCCTTGTCCTCGGTGTAGAATGTGTAGTCGTTGATATCGTACGCCTCATAAGTCATCAGGTTGTGCTCGGTGCCCTGTGACAAGGCGAATATGAGTTTTTCTTCCACGGAAGAATCCTCATGCAAAAGGGTACGACAGAAGCTTCTCCTTGAACCAACGCGTGAAACATGAGTTGTGCTCTTTGATTATATCTCCATCCGTCCTCTGTTGGCCTTGGTCATTGTACGTCTTCTCAATAAAGGTTTTTTGCTCTCCCACCCAAGGATCGACCACGTCTATGTGTTGTAGCGCGACTAGGTTTGCTCTTTCAAAGTCGGCGAGTCGACCCTTGAAGTCGACATGCATTTCGCGGCGACCCTCGTGGTGTCCCCATCCTGCGAGCCTGCCGAGGTGCGTGTTGACGGGCAGACCAACGGGGTTCTCGATGCCTAGATAATTCGTGCAGTAGGAGATGCACTCTTCGGTCAGAAAGCCCCTGGCTATGCTTCGCTCTGGACGTGACATGTTGTGAACGTATCCTTTGATGACACCATTCATCCTTTCGAACGGCATCATGTTGTGTAGGAACGTCGGCCCGAGTTGGATGATATCCTCCATGATATGGACCAGCAGATGCACCATAACATCCAAGAATGCGGGCGGGAAGTACATCTCAAGCTCGCATATTATCACCACGATCTCTTCTTGTAGCCTTCTGAGTTGCCTCATGCCAACCGACTTCTGAGAGATGACGTCGAAAAAGTTGCATAGGCCAAATAACATTTCACGGATGTGCGTGTCCATGATCCCACGGATTGCAACTGGAAGTATCTGCATCATCAGCATGTGACAGTCATGAGACTTCATCCCGCTGAACTTCTGCTTCGCTGAGTCTAGGTATCTGCTTATCTTCCCCGCGTAACCGTAAGGAAGTTTTGCTCCTACGAGGCAGGTGAAAAACTGCTCGATCTCCTCCTGACTTAGAGTGAAGCACGCGGGAGGATAGTCATTTCCGGTCTTCTTGGCCTTTTTGCCTTTGCGATGAATTTCCGTGTCCTGCTTCGCCTCATCATCATCATCATCATTAGTGTGAAGCTCCTCCCTAATGCCCATTGATTTCAAGTCTGCCCTTGCTTTCGGCCCATCTTTGGTCCTCTCTGGCATGTTGAGCAGGGTACCAAGCAGACTCTCGCACACGTTCTTCGTGATATGCATGACATCAAGGTTGTGAGGCACACGGTGGATCTTCCAGTACGGCAAGTCCCAGAATACAGGCCTCGTTTTCCATACCTTCAGCAGCGGCTCTTGCGCCTTTCGCTTCTTTCCCGGCTCTGGTGCCTTTTGCTTCTTTCCCGATAGTGGGCAATATTTCCAATATTTCAACAGCTCGTCTATTTCCTCGCCGCTCCTCGTACGCGGGCGTCTTCGGGGTTCGGTTTCACCATCGAACAGATCCTTGAGTTTTCTCCATGGGTCATTGTCGCGAAGCCACCTTCGATGTCCCATGAACATAGTTTTCGAAGACCCGGGATCTCTATCTAGCTGGCGATACGTTGTGTCATCCATGCACCTGACGCATCCAAAAAATTCGTGGACCACTTGCCCCACGAGATATCCGTAACCGAGATAGTCGTGCACCGTCGTGAGCAGTGCGGCTCTCATAGGGAAATATTTTTTCTCTGCGGTGTCCCACGTATTGGCTGGCATTTTCCACAGCGTGTCTAGCTCCTCTTTCAGCATCCCCAGATACAGATTGATATCGTTCCCTGGTTGTTTCGGCCCTTCAATTGGCATACTCATGTGAATGTACTTCCTCTTCATGCACAACTAGGGGGAAGGTTGTACATCCACACAAACACAGGCCAGGTGCTATGTGTGCTTCTCTGGCTGCCAAACGGATTGACTCCCTTGGTGCTCGCGCCCAGCACGATGTTCCTTGGATTGTCCCCAAATTCTGTGTGTTCGAAGTTCAACGCTTTCCACTGGCTCGCATCCTTAGGGTGACTCAGCATCTTGTATTTTTTGTTTATCTCCGGATCATTTCCTTCATCTTCTCGCTTCTTCTCCTCCCTATCCGTGTGCCAACGCAGGAGCTTTGCTAGCTTAGGGTCTGCAAAATACCGTTGCAGATGAGGAGTGATCGCAAAGTACCACACCACTTTTCGAGGAGCTTTCTTCCTCTTCTTGTATCGAGTGACGCCGCACACCGGACATATGGTAGACTCCGCGTGCTCGTCCCGATAAATGATGTAATTGTTCATGCACACATGGTATTTCATGTGCGGTAAATCCAGAGGACACGCGATTTTCTTCGCCTCCTCGAAACTGGTCGGGCACTTGTTCCCCTTGTGAAGACGTTCGTGCCAAAATGACATGTTCTCGTCTAAGCATGCATCGGTCATTTTGTGTTTTACCTTCATCTCCAGAGCCATGTGCGTTACTTTCAGGCGGGTATCCTTGGGCCTGCATCCTTCATACAATGGAGTAACCGCGTCTATCTCCAGTTGATCCAGCTTGGCTTTCTCTCGGGCGGCAGCTCTTGCGTTATCCGTCTTCTTGAGAAGTAGCTCTTGAATATGAGGGTCCTGCACCCAGCCCATCGATGGTCCATCGTCGTCTGCTCCGGCATCTTCATCTTCATGATCATGACCTTCGTCTTGATCTTCCTCATCATCATGTCCGGAATTACCGTCGTGATCATGTCCTGGAGATTCTTCGTCTTCTCGCCCGCCCTCGCCGCGGTGCTTGTCTTGCTGCCCTTCCTCATTTCTTGCCCGGCCCCCATGGACGACTTCATAGTCATCTTCATCACCTTGCCACCGATAGCCATCCATGAAACCACGCAAGAGCAGGTGGTCCCGCACCTGCCCGGAATCCGGGTCCGCAATAAGGCTCTTCAGCTTGCATCTTCGACATGGACATCTTATCTCCGTCTCGTTCTTTTGAAGCATCTCGGCCTTCATGGAGCTCAAAAACCTATTCACAATGCCTTCCGTCATCGTGCGAACCATGGTCGCCTGCGGGGTAGAGCAAAACGATATTTTAGAACCAAGAAAAAATTTGGCATGACTTTGCCTAAAAATAGGACCAAAAAGAATGCATAGTGCCAAATTCTCGCTGAAACGGAAATGAATCAACATTCCGGCAAAATATTAGCAACTATCGCATTTCAAATACCGGTACCTGCAAACACAAACATATATGCAACACCACAAACATATGCAACACCACAAACATACCTAGATCTAGCTAAGCCATAAAAAGTGCATGTGCACGTTGTTGGAGGGAGAAAAAAGTAGATCTACAACATAAAGAAAGCTTTCCCCTTACTTACCTATCAAAAAAGGTAATTTAACCATTTCATTTGTGTGAATCTATGGTGCAAATGAGGTGAGGAGGAGGAGGCAGCCGAGACAAGCTTGGAGGAGGAGGAGGAGAGAATGAAGTGGGGAAAGTGAGTGTGGTAGGTGGCTGTCCAAAATATCTAGCTGGTCTCAGGTTACTAATGGCGCACCACCTACAAATGCGCCATTAGTAACCCTGGTTAATAATGGTGCACCTGCCAAGGGTGCGCCATTACTAGTTTTGCAAAAAAAAAAATTCTCAGTAGTGGCGCACCGTGGGTGTGGTGCGCCATTACTAGTTTGAGCTAGTAATGGCGCACTTCGCCCAGGTGCGCCATTACTACTTTTGGAAAAAAAAGTAAAAAAAATTGTCAGTAGTGGCGCACCGAGTGTGTGGTGCGCCATTAACAGTTTTGGAAAAATAAAAAAATAAAATTTGCTAGTAATGGCACACCGTGTGTTTGGTGCGCCATTAGTAATGAGGACACTAATAGGAGTGGCGCACCACATACATGGTGCGCCATTAATGTCCATATCAGCTATAGCCCTTTTCCTAGTAGTGCGCTTTTGCTCAGCCCCTCTTATAGCGTTGCTAGATGCAGGTGAAGATGAAGTTTGTTCCTTGTTGGAACATGGATATTGTTGGGATATCTTTATTATCTCTTATTTACTTTAATACATCTATATACTTGGTAAAGGGTGGAAGGCTCGGCCTTATGCCTGGTGTTTTGTTCCACTCTTGTCGCCCTAGTTTTCCTTCATACCGGTGTTATGTTCCTTGATTTTGCGTTCCTTACGCGGTTGGGTGTTATGGGAACCCCTTGACAGTTCGCTTTGAATAAAACTCCTCCAGCAAGGCCCAACCTTGGTTTTACCATTTGCCTCACCACCACCTACTTTTCCCTTGGGAGTCGCGCTCCCAAGGGTCATCTTTATGTTAACCCCCGGTCCAGTGCTTCTCTAATTGTTGGTCCAACCTGAGCGATGCCCGGCGCCCCTTGGGCAACCAGGGTTTATGCCAACCCGACGTCTGGCCCATCCGGTGTGCCTTGAGAACGAGATATGTGCAGCTCCGATCGGGATTTGTCGGCATATCCGAGCGACTTCGCTGGTCTTGTTTTACCATTGTTGAAATGTCTTGTAACCTGGATTCCGAGTCTGATCGGGTCTTCCTGGGAAAAGGAATATCCTTCATTGACCGTGAGAGCTTGTGATGGGCTAAGTTGGGACACGCCTGCAGGGTTTGAACTTTCGAAAGCCGTGCCCGCGGTTATGTGGCAGATGTGAATTTGTTAATGTCTGGTTGTAGAGAACTTGACACTTAACTTAATTAAAATGAATCAACTGCATGTGTAGCCGTGACGGTCTCTTCTCGGCGGAGTCCGGGAAGTGAACATAAGTAGTTTCAGGATCACTTCTTGATCATTTCTAGTTCACGGCTGTTGCGTTGCTTCTCTTCTCGTTCTTATTTGCATAAGTTAGCCACCATATATGCTTAGTGCTTGCTGCAGCTCCACCTCACTACCCTTTCCTACCCATAAGCTTAAATAGTCTTGATCTCGCGGGTGTGAGATTGCTGAGTGCTCGTGCCTCACAGATGCTTCCAAACAGTTGCAGGTGCCGATGATATCAGTGCAGATGACGCTCGAGTTCGTTGAAGCTCAAGTGGGAGCTCAAGTGGGAGCTCGATGAAGATCGTGTTCGTTGTGTTGTTTCGTTTCCTGTAGTTCAGTAGTGGATCCAGTTGGGACGATCGGGAATCTAGCATTTGGGGTTGTCTTCTTTTATTTTGGTTCCGTAGTCAGAGCTTGATTGTATTCTGGATAATGTATGTTTAACTTGTATTTGTGTGAAGTGGCGATTGCAAGCCAACTATTTATCCCTTTCTTATTCAGTACATGGGATGTGTTAAGATTACCCCTCTTGCGACAAACCTACTATGCGGATATGCTTCTATGTCGTGCCCCGACATGTGGGAGATATAGCCGCATCGTGGGTGTTACACTGCACATGGAAGTTTCTAGCATGAATAATCTTATGATCCCTTTAAGCCTGGGTGGCGAACCATAGGATGATCACACGGGTACTCCGGGATATCCTAGGACAACACTGGATTCTCCAGGTGCCCGCAACCAATCCATACAGATGTGTATTTAAGTAGCCACCTTAAGTTAACCATTAATTAACAATCTCACATCTGTCATGGAAACAGTCAAACCCAATCCACGTCTACAAGCATAGCATGGCAAAGCATAGCGTAGAAGTAACTCCCAAGGTTTGGTAATAAAAGGGCAATAGGTTCTACCTCATCATCTACTTCCCAATACCCACATGTTATCAATCCTAATCATGCAATGCTTGAGGGTTGAGACTAATGCATAAAAACTGAGTAACAAAGGGATATGATCAAAGTGTTACTTGACTTGCTGATGATCCGCAAAACATAGAGACTCGTAGTAGCATGCTGCGCACTCCGGGAATTCTATCGCAAATAAACAATAGCATACATAAGCATTCAAGCAATGATGCAAGGGTAAAATTCAAATAAGAAAATCCAATCTAAAAATTCAACTGAAGAGATTCGATATGCAAAAAGGATCAGTCAAATCGGAGCTACGGAACTGAAACTATAGTGAAAAGAACTTCGAAAACAAATCTGCTTGAAACCAAATTTTAAATTTTCAAAACCTTGTTCAAGTTGATGAAACAGAAAGAGGGGATCGTGACGAAGATTTTGGCGTTGGTTTCACTGGATTTGGACGAACGGTTAAAAAGTTGCGAGGATTTGAAGATCAGGGGCTAATCTGCGATAAAAGTAATCGCGGATAGGTCCCTGGCAGAAAAATAAAATAAAAAGAAAAGACTACGCGCGGACGTTCGTTAATAGAGACGAACGAGCTAATGCGTTTGTTAAAAACGAACTAACGAGCGGACGCTCGCTACATAACGAAACAAAAAACGTACCGAACCGATCTAATAAAAAAAACCGAAACTAGGGTTTTTAAAAAACCAATCGGTTTTATACCTAAAACCAAATATAAACGGCGGCGAGATCCGTGAGGTCCGGTGGCCTCCGGTGAGGCGGGGAGGCTCGGCGGCGGCAGCGGCAGTAGCAGCGCACGGGGCGGCGGGCCTGCGACGGCGGGGCGCGACGGTTGTGGCGACCGGATGCGGGGCGGCGAAGCGGGACGGGTCCAAGGGGGGCCTCGGGTGGTATTTAAAGGGGTGGGAAGAGGTGGCGGCGGGGTCTGACTTGGAGAGGGGGTCGATGGCGTCAGGCAGGGCTCGGCCTCCCTCCGAGTCCGGCGGCGGCACGCGGGCGAGCGAGGGAAGGCGGCGGCGAAGCTGGGCCGGTTGGGCCCTTGGCCAAGTTTGGTCCAGGAACTTTTTTTAAAAACAAATCCGCCGAAAAGGAAAAACCCGAAATAATTATAAAAAAATTCTAAAAATGCGAAAAACAATTTTCTCCGTCTAAACAAAATATTTAGAACTAAGTGGACATTTTCTTGGCCTAAAAATGCAACTTTGAAAAATGCATATTTTTCTATTCAAATAAAATAGCAACAAAATCCAAATAAAATTATTTATTTGATTTTAACATTTTTCCTCCAATATTTCTTTTATTTTGGAGAGGTCATATTATCTCCTCTCATATATTTTAATACAAAATATTCCGGAGAGAAAAATAATTAAATCAAAATGACCCTCTTTTCAATATTTGAGATAAATTCAAATATGAAAATAATAAAATCCCCAACTCTCTCCGTGGGTCCTTGAGTTTCTTAGGATTCTTAGGATCAAAAACCAAAATGCAAATAAAATATGATATGCATATGATGACCTATGTATAACATTCCAAATTGAAAATTTGGGATGTTACAAACCTACCCCCCTTAAGATGAATCTCGCCCTCGAGATTGGGGTGGGCTAGAAAATAGGTGTGGGTGGTCTTTTAGTAGATCTTCCTCTCGTTCCCAGGTGGCTTCATCCTCGGTATGGTGGCTCCATTAAACTTTGCAAAACTTGATAACCTTGTTGCGTGTAACTCGGCTGGCAAACTCGAGAATTCTTGACAGGTTTCTCCTCATATGTTAAATCACTATCGAACTGAATTGCTTCCAAGGGCACTGTATCTCTTAGAGGAATATCGGCCATCTCAGCATGGCACTTCTTCAACTGGGAAACGTGAAACACATCATCAACTCCTGACAGTCCTTCGGGTAACTCCAAGTTGTAGGCCACTTCTCCCATACGTTCCAAAACTCGATATGGTCCTACAAAACTCGGGGCTAACTTTCCCTTAACTCCAAAATGTTTAACTCCTCGCAGACGTGACAACCTAAGATATGCTCTGTCTCCGATTTCATAGACTACCTCCTTGCGTTTTGATTCTGCATAACTCTTCTGCCTGGACTCTTCTATCTTCAGTCTATCGCGAATCAACTTAACCTTTTCTTATGACTCTTTGATCAAATCTAGTCCAAACAACTGGCGGTCTCCAACTTCATCCCACATCAACGGTGTCCTGCACCTCCTTCTGTACAAGGCTTCGAAAGGTCCCATCTTCAAACTGGCCTGGTAGCCATTGTTGTATGAGAACTCCGCGTAAGGCAAATTGTCATCCCAACTAGATCCATAATCTAGCGCACAAGCTCTCAACATGTCCTCCAGAATCTGATTGCCTCTCTCGGTCTGCCCATCTGTCTGTGGGTGAAAGGCCATACTAAACTCTAGCCTGGTACCCAAGGTCTGGTGTAGCTGATTCCAAAACTTCGAGGTAAACTATGTCCCTCTATCTGATACGATGGTCCTCAGAACTCCATGCGGACATACAATCCTGGTTATAAAGCTTGGCCAACTTCGCACTCGTATAGGTGGTTTTCACTGGGATAAAGTGAGCCACTTTGGTCAAATGATCCACTACTACCCAAATAGAATCATATCCCGATCGGGTCCTGGGGAATCCGGTGATGAAATCCATGCCAATCTTATCCCACTTCTATTCGAGTATCGGCATAGGCTGAAGTAATCCTGCTGGCTTCTGATTTTCTGCCTTCACTCTCTGACATACATCACATATGGCTACATACTCGGCAATATCCTTCTTCATACTAGTCCTCGAGAAATGCTCCTACAAATCCAAATACATCTTGGTGTTTCCAGGGTGTATCGAGTATGGCGAGTCATGAGCTTCCTGAAGTATAAACTTCCTGATCTCTTGGGTACATAAACACGGTCCTCAAACCACAAGGTGTCGTGCTCATCCTCACGAAAACCTTTGGCTTTTCCTTTACTCATCCTCTCTTTTATCTCAGCAATTTCCTTATCATCCTTCTGAGCTTCTCAAATTTTTACCAATAATGATGACTGAACTTCCAATGCTGCAACAAAACCTCTAGGGACTATCTCCAAACGAAGCTCCCTGAGATCTTCAGCCAACTCCTTTGGTAATCCTCCGGTTACGAGGGTATTGGCATAACTCTTCCGGGTCAAAGCGTCTGCTACGACATTGGCCTTGCCTGGATGATAGTGCAACTTCATATCATAATCTTTTATAAGCTCCAACCATCTCCTTTGCCTGAGATTCAACTCCTTCTATGTGAAAATGTACTTCAAACTCTTATGATCCGTTTACACATCACAACGATTTCCTATAAGAAAATTTCTCCAGGTCTTGAGTGCATGCACTACAGCTGCTAACTCCAAATCATGCGTGTCATAATTCAACTCATGCGGTCGAAGCACTACTAGGAAAAGGGCTATAGATGGAAATGACACTAATGGCGCACCAAACATGTGGTGCGCCATTAGTATATACTAATGGCGCACCATGTGTTGGTGCGCCATTAGTGTCCAAATACTAATGGCGCACCACATCCATGGTGCGCCATTAGTAACAAAAAAAATTCATTTTTTTTTCAAAACTAGTAATGGCGCACCAGTGGATAGTGCGCCATTACTAGTTAAACTAGTAATGGCGCACCACATCCACGGTGCGCCACTAGTAATTTTTTTCAAATTTTTTTTTTCCAAATTTTTTATTTATTTTTTCAAAACTAGTAATGGCGCACCACATCCATGGTGCGCCACTAGTAATTTTTTTTAAATTTTTTTTTCAAATTTTTTTATTTATTTTTTCAAAACTAGTAATGGCGCACCAGTGGACAGTGCACCATTACTAGTTAAAACTAGTAATGGCGCACTGTCAACTGGTGCGCCATTACTAAGTTTTTTTATAAAAAAAATTCAGAATTTGTTTTTTTTCAAAACTAGTAATGGCGCACCGTGGTTGTGGTGTGCCATTACTAGTTTAACTAGTAATGGCGCACCACTCCCATGGTGCGCCATTACTAACTTGGCCCAAAATTTCCACCGAATGCACCCCCCCCGGGTGGACCGCCTTTTCAGTTTAAAAAAAAATAAAAAAAATTGATGGATATGTCAAAAAATAAAAGCAAATAAGTTTCCCATGTGATATGTGGTCTAGTTGTTGGGAAAATTTACAAATATAAATTTCGACTTTATTTGCAAAATCTCTCTGGAATTTGTAAAATGGGCATAACTTTTGCATATGAACTCGGATTAAAAAGTTTTCTATATGAAAAATCATCTACTCGAAAAGTTACATCCAAATTTAACTGGGGGAACCCCGTTAAACATTTTCAAAATCCCCAAAAACCTAACAGAAAAAAAGTTACGGGGCTTTTAAGATCCGAAGGCAAAAAAAATTCAAACTTACTAGTGGCGCACCGTATGCTAGGTGCGCCACTAGTAACAGAAAGAAAAATTGGTTTCAAAAAAAAATTGAATTATTTTTCAAAATATGATACGTAATATGACCGGGAAGTTTGAAATATTTTTTCAAAATTTCATCATACTCATGAACATGAACAAAGTCCTAGACATCAGCAAGGTTTAATAGGATTGATATGATAGATATATCAACAAGTGCTTGTGAAGTGAGGTGGTGCTGGGGTTGGATAGAACTATGAAGTTAAGCGTGCTTGGGCTGGAGTAGTGTGAGGATGGGTGACCTTTTGGGAAGTTTGACCATAGAGTGTGATTTGACCTGAGATTAAGCATATTGACTCGAGATTAAGCCATAGTGACCTGAGATTAAGAAAAAATAAAAAAATGAATTTTTTAAAAAAAAAAATTGAAAAAAAATTATTACTAATGGCGCACTTCTATGCGGTGCGCCATTACTAAGTCAGATAGTAATGGCGCACCTCTAGGCATACTAATGGCGCACTATTGGTGCGCCATTACTATCTGGTATACTAATGGCGCACCAGTGGTGCGCCATTAGTAAAAAATACTAATGGCGCACCAGTAGTGCGCCATTAGTAGGCAAAACTGGTGCGCCATTAGTAGGCCTTTTCCTAGTAGTGAAGCTGCCATGAGGCATATGAAACAACTCTTCCGTCCTGCATAAGTACCCCTCCAAGTCCTAAGCGAGAAGCGTCGCAATACACTTGGAAATCTTTGCGTATATCTGGCAGAATCAGCACTGGGGCTGTAACCAAACGTTTCTTCAACTCCTGAAAACTTGCCTCACATTCATATGTCCATTTAAACTTAGTGTCCTTCTTCAGCAACTCCGTCATAGGCTTCGGAATCTTAGAAAAGTTCTCAATGAATCTCCGATAATATCCCACGAGTCCAAGAAAAATGCGGATCTCTCCAACTGAGGTGGGTGCTAGCCAATCTGTGACAGACTACACTTTGGTAGGATCTACTGCTATACCTTCTCCTGATATAACATGTCCAAGAAATCCTACTTCCTTCTACCAAAACTCGCACTTGCTGAACTTAGCATATAACTGATGTTCCCTGAGCTTCTCGAGAACTAAACACAAATGCTTCTTGTGTTCCTCTTCATTCTTCGAGTATACCAAAATATCATCAATGAACACCACGACAAACTTATCCAAGAACTCCACGAACACCTTATTCATCATACTCATGAAATAGGCTGGGGCATTAGTCAATCCAAATGACATAACCGTATACTCATATAACCCGTACCTTGTGGTGAAAGCTGTCTTGGGTATATCCTGTTCTTGAATCTTCAGCTGGTGGTATCCTGATCATCAGCAGTGGGTACTTGTTCTTTATCGTCACTTCATTCAATGCCCGATAATCAACAACCATTCTCAAGGATCCATCCTTTTTCTCAACCAAGAGCACTGGGGATCCCCATGGTGACGAACTTCATCGAATGTAACCTTTCTCCAATAACTCCTTAATCTGCTTCTTAATCTCCTCCAGATCATTTGCGGGAATCCAGTATGGTCTCTTCAATATGGGTCCGGTGCCTAGCAACAGCTCTATCAAACACTCAATGTCTCGATCCGGTGGCATGCCTAGTAGCTCCTCTTGAAATACATCCGGATAATCCTTCACTATCGGCACTTCCCCCTGAACAACTCCTGAGAGGGAATTTACTTGGGTTCTCTTTGGCGCATGCTTGGACACATACTTGATCCTTTTTCCCTCTAGGGTAGTCAGCAAAATTACTTACTAGCGCGACCGATGTTTTGTCCATACATCGACAGCCAATCCATTCCTAGTATCACATCCAATCCTTGGGACTCCAAAATTATTAGGTCTGAGGGGAAAACATGGCTACCAATGGTTAAGGTTATCCGATCGCACCATCGGCTGGCCATATACTCTGCTCCTGGTGAGCTTACTATCATGGGTGACCTAAGGGCTAAGGTGGGTAACTTAAACTTGTCCACAAATCCCCTTGAAATGTATGAATGCGATGCACCAGTATCAAAAAGAACGAGAGCGGTAAATGACTTAACCAAAAACTTATCGATAACTGCATCTGGCTGCTCTTCAACCTCCTCCACGTTCACGTGGTTCACTTGTCCCCTGTTGAAAGGGTTGGGCTTCTTCCCAGAGCTTCCATTGCCGTTACCATTCTTTGCTTCAGAACACTCGGTGGCGTAGTGTCCAGTCTTCCCACACTTAAAACAAGTAATGTGACTTATATCCTTCTTGGCAGGTGTGGCTGGGTTAGAGCGACTCTGATTGCTGCCTGTTCCATTCTTGGGGCCACTATGGTTATGTGAACTTCCTCCATTGTGGGTATGGCCTCCATGGTTATGGGTATATCCTCCCGAGTTCGGGGTAAAACGAGGCCTCTGTTGAGCTCCTGAATTGTACTTCCCTTGTCCATACTTCCTTTTGTGGCTCTCAATCTACTGTTGCTTCCCTTTAATCATAAGAGCCTTGTCTACCAACTCCTGGTAGTTGTTGAATGTTGCCACCATTAACTGCATGCTCATCTCATCATTCAGCCCTTCCATAAACTTCTCCTGCTTCGCAGCATCTGTGGCCACATCATCTGGGGCATAGCGAGCTAACTTGCTAAACTCATCCACGTACTGCCCCAAAGTACGGTTTCCCTGGCGTAAGTTGCGAAACTCACGCTCCTTCATGATCATAGCTCCAGTTGAGACATGAGCAGTGCGGAATGCTTGCCGAAACCGCTCCCAAGTGACATTGGCTATAGGGAAAGTGGCTGTGTAATTCTCCCACCATGAGGCTGTAGGTCCATCCAATTGATGTGCGGCAAAACACACCTTCTCAGCATCTGTGCAACCTGAAGTGGTCAACTCCTTCGTAGATAGTCATTAGCAACTATTGGCTCGGCGCTACTGGAAAACACCAGCGGTTGCAACCTTAGAAAACGGGCTAAGTTGTCAACTGGTGGTGGTGGCGGTGGGTTGTTGTTGTTGTTGTTGCTTGGTTCTGGACTAGCAACTGCATCAGGGTATTCTGCTGTTGGATCAACTGAGTGAGCTTTGGTGGGAAGGCAAATCCAGGGTCACGTCTCAGAGGCATCTAATGGGTTTAGAGGGGAGAGATTAGAATAGAATGGGGTCTAGTGAGAAAGCACTACCCATATGCACATGAGACAAACACATTCATATCTCACCAAATCAATTCAAGAAAGGGCATACAAATGATCTAACTACTATTACAGTGCTCGGACTACTACTATATACATGCGGGAAAATACTAATAATAATATGGTGGTCGACTAGAAATTTTAATCTGTGGAAGACTCCATGATATCCGCTCCAGCTTCGTCTTCATAATCATCATCACTACTGTTGGGGTCGGAGTCAGTGTCGTCAATGATGATGTAGTCCTTGGGATGGTCGTCATCTCCTCCTGGCGTGGGGTCTCCCATGAATACTCCCAGCTTCCTTGTCAGGTTGTCATTCCTCTCCACTAGTATTGTGATTTCCACCTCATATCCGTCGTGTGTAGACTTGAGTTCCTGAAAGGATCGAGAAGAGGTGTCTAGAGGTGGGGTGATTAGACACTAAGTCCCAAAAGTTGCAGTTTTTAATTTCTTTAAGTTGAAGTGGAGTTTTGGCACAAGTTTAACAAACACAAGACATATCAAGCAAGCATGCAGAAAGTAAAGCATGAAATTTGCAAGAATGTAAAGGGAAGGGTTTGGAGGATTCAAACGCAATAGGAGACTCGGATGTTTTTGTCATGGTTCCGATAGAACGACGATGCTTATCAAGAATGTAGCACTTTGAGACGAATACTCGAAAGTATCCAACTTGTGGTTTGTTACCGGTGAGGATCTCGTATGTCGTCTTGCCGAGTAGCTTGTGAAGATACAAGAGATTTGTTGCATGATAAGCTGTCTCAACCGCTTCCGCCCAAAAGTGCTTTGGCGTCTTGTACTCATCAAGCATCGTTCTCGCCATTTTGATGAGTGTCCGGTTCTTCCTCTCAACAACTCCATTCTGTTGTGGTGTGTACATAGCCGAGAACTCATGTGAAATCCCTTCTTCATCAAGAAAGGATTGCACATTTGCATTCTTGAACTCCGTTCCGTTGTCGCTGTGAACCTTCTTGATTTTCACTTCAAATTGATTTTAGGCCTTCCTAGCGAAGTTTTTGAAGATCTTTTGGACCTGCGATTTATCATTGAGAAAGAACACCCACGTATATCTTGAAAAATCATCAACTGTAACTAGACCAAAATAATTTCCACCGAGACTTTTGTAAGCGTTAGGACCAAAAAGATCCATGTGAAGTAGCTCAACTGGCCTCCTTGTGGTCATGATGTTCTTCACGGGATGCCTTCCACCAACCTGTTTACCTGCTTGACAAGCGTTGCAAAGTCTATCCTTATCAAATATGACATCGTTAACGCCAAGGATATGATTTCCTTTAATAAGCTTGTCACGGTTTCGCATACCAACATGACCTAATCGTCTATGCCATAGCCAACCTTTAGAGGATTTAGCAATTAAGCAAGTTCTAGGTTGAGCCTTTTTAGTGAAATCAACAATGTAAAGATCACCTCTACGTATACCAGTAAAGACCATTTTATGATTGTCTCTACGAAACACTTGGCAATCTACCTCAGTAAACAGGACATTGAAACCGAAATCAGCAAGTCTAGAGACTGAAAGTAAATTGTAGCCAAGAGATTCAACGAGCATGACATTTTGTATGGAGCTATCATGTGAGATGGCCGCCTTACCTAGGCCAACCACCTTACCCTTTGAGTTATCACCAAAGGTGACATACTTTTGAGGGTCGTCGTTTTCAGCAAGCTCGCGGAACATATATTTATCTCCGGTCATATGATCAGTACATCCACTATCAAGAACCCATTCCTTTCCTCCAGCCATGTAGCCGCGAAGATTTGCCATAAGGCTAAAGTTTCTCATTGCATCATTAAGATCATAGTCACTGTCATCATCATCCTCATCATAGTATCCATGTTCAACATCATCTTGTGATTGATCAATTCCTAGAGAGGGTAATTCATTAGATAAATGATCATTTCTATGGTTATCTTTATGAATTCTAATAGCTTTGGAAATGATATTGCTAATGATTCCAACATCTCCTTTGGCACTCGTAAGATTAGTAAGCTCAAATAAGCAGTCACCAAATTTGGGATCATTGGAACTCATCTTAATCAAGGCAATAGACTTATGGAGAATTTCATCTAGATTTTTCAAGGAATAATTTGGAAAGTGTTCCTCAAGAAATCTCCATATAGTGTAGGCACAATCAAGACTAGGCAAACATTCAATCAAGTTTCTAGGCAAGCCTCTAGTGATAAGATTAACAGTTCTAAGATTGCGAATCATGTCAATTGACTAATCAAGGGTAGGATGCATGGGATCAACATGAGGTGCACAAGGGCTAGCAATATACCTGTTCAAATGATATTCATTGAAGATCTCAAGCATTTCATTTTTCCACTCATGAAAATATTCTACATCAAGAATAGGCATTCTACGTCTAAGACTCCCAAAGTAGACACATCCATCTTCCTCCAATGGTGTTTAAACCAAAGCAATGGAGACCGAAGCTCTGATACCAATTGAAAGGATCGAGAAGATGTCTCTTGAGGGGGGTGATTAGACACTAAGTCCCAAAAGTTGTAGTTTTTAATTTCTTTAAGTTGAAGTGGAGTTTTGGCACAAGTTTAACAAACACAAGACATATGAAACAAGCATGCAAAGAGTATATGAGCAGCGGGAAGTAAAGCATGCAACTTGCAAGAATGTGAAGGGATGGGTTTGGAGGATTCAAATGCAATAGGAGACTCGGCTATTTTTATCGTGGTTCCGATAGGTGGTGCCATCGTACATCCACACACTTTTAAAAATATCCATATGTTTATGGACGTGAAAGAGCACCTAACTAGAGAGAGATAGAGAGAGTGAAATAGAAAGAGTGAGTGAAAAAGTGTGTGTGCGTGTGTGAAAGAGACATGTACAACACATGATAAAGTAGAGAAAAAGCATGTGTGTCTTATGCAAACATATCACACATGCATCTTCGACAGCGGAAGCGAGGTGAGGAGATAGTGTGTGGTCGTAAACACGGTATGTGTGAGAGTTTGAGCCATAGCCAAATAGGAAACCTTCATGAGACTTAGGAGCAAATTTAGAACGATGATGCTTATCAATAATGTAGCAATTTGAGCCGAATACTCGAAAGTATCCAACTTGTGGTTTGTTACCGGTGAGGATGTCGTATGCCGTCTTGCCGAGTAGCTTGTGAAGATACAAGCGATTTGTTGCATGATAAGCTGTGTCAACCGCTTCCGCCCAAAAGTGCTTTGGCGTTTTGTACTCATCAAGCATCGTTCTCGCCATTTCGATGAGTGTCTGGTTCTTCCTCTCAACAACTCCATTCTGTTGAGGTGTGTACGTAGACCAGAACTCATGTGAAATCCCTTCTTCGTCAAGAAAGGTGTGCACATTTGCGTTCTTGAACTCCGTTCCGTTGTCGCTGCGATCCTTCTGGATTTTCACTTCAAAAATATTTTGGGCCTTCCTAGCAAAGTTTTTGAAGATCTTTTGGACCTGCGATTTATCATTGAGAAAGAACACCCACGTAAATCTTGAAAAATCATCAACTATAACTAGACCAAAATAATTTCCACCGAGACTTTTCTAAGCGTTAGGACCAAAAAGATCCATGTGAAGTAGCTCGACTGGCCTCCTTGTGGTCATGATGTTCTTCATGGGATGCCTTCGTCCAACCTGTTTACCTGCTTGACAAGCACTGCAAAGTCTATCCTTATCAAATATGACATCGTTAACGCCAAGGATATGATTTCCTTTAATAAGCTTGTCAAGGTTTCGCATACCAACATGACCTAATCGTCTATGCCATAACCAACCTTTAGAGGATTTAGCAATTAAGCAAGTTCTAGGTTGAGCCTTTTTAGTGAAATCAACAATGTAAAGATCACCTCTACGTATACTGGTAAAGACCATTTTATGATTGTCTCTACGAAACACTTGGCAATCTACCTCAGTAAACAGGACATTGAAACCGAAATCAGCAAGTCTAGAGACTGAAAGTAAATTGTAGGCAAGAGAGTCAACGAGCATGACATTTTTTATGGAGCTATCATGTGAGATGGCCACCTTACCTAGGCCAACCACCTTACCCTTTGAGTTATCACCAAAGGTAACATACTTTTGAGGGCCGTCGTTTTCAGCAAGCTCACGGAACATATCTTTATCTCCGGTCACATGATCAGTACATCCACTATCAAGAACCCATTCCTTTCCTCCAGTCATGTAGCCACGAAGATTTTCCATAAGATCAAAGTTTCTCATTGCATCATTAAGATCATAGTCACTGTCATCATCATCCTCATCATAGTATCCATGTTCAACATCATCTTGTGATTGATCAATTCCTAGAGAGGGTAATTCATTAGATAAATGATCATTTCTATGGTTATCTTTATGAATTCTAATAGCTTTGGAAATGATATTGCTAATGATTCCAACATCTCCTTTGGCACTCGTAAGATTAGTAAGCTCAAATAAGAAGTCACCAAATTTGGGATCATTCGAACTCATCTTAATCAAGGCAATAGACATATGGAGAATTTCATCTAGATTTTTCAAGGAATAATTTGGATAGCGTTCCTCAAGAAATCTCCATATAGTGTAGGCCCAATCAAGACTAGGCAAACATTCAATCAAGTTTCTAGGCAAGCCTCTAGTGATAAGATTAACAGTTCTAAGATTGCGAATCATGTCAATTGATTCATCAAGGGTAGGATGCATGGGATCAACATGAGGTGCACAAGGGCTATCAATATACTTGTTCAAATTATATTCATTGAAGATCTCAAGCATTTCATTTTTCCACTCATGAAAATATTCTACATCAAGAATAGGCACTCTATGTCTAAGACTCCCCAAAGTAGACTCATCCATCTTCCTCCAATGGTGTTTAAACCAAAGCAATGGAGACCGAAGCTCTGATACCAATTGAAAGGATCGAGAAGAGGTCTCTAGAGGGGGGTGATTAGACACTAAGTCCCAAAAGTTGTGGTTTTTAATTTCTTTAAGTTGAAGCGGAGTTTTGGCACAAGTTTAACAAACACAAGACATATGAAGCAAGGATGCAAAGAGTATATGAGCAGCGGAAAGTAAAGCATGCAACTTGCAAGAATGTGAAGGGAAGGGTTTGGAGGATTCCAACGCAATAGGAGACTTGGTTGTTTTTTTCGTGGTTCCGATAGGTGGTGCTATCGTACATCCACATTGATGGAGACTTCAACCCACGAAGGGTAACGACTGTGCGAGTCGACGGAGGGATCCACCCACGAAGGGTCCACGACGAAGCAACCTTGTCTATCCCACCATGGCCGTCGCCCACGAAGGACTTGACTCACTAGCGGTAGATCTTCACAAAGTAGGCGATCTCCTTGCCCTTACAAACTCCTTGGTTCAACTACACAATCTTCTCGGAGGCTCCCAAGTGACACCTAGCCAATCTAGGAGACAACACTCTCCAAGAAGTAACAAATGGTGTGTTGATGATGAACTCCTTGCTCTTGTGCTTCAAATGATAGTCTCCCCAACACTCAACTCTCTCTCACAGGATATGGATTTGGTGGAAAGAAGATTTGAGTGGAAAGCAACTATGCGGAAGGCAAGATATCAAGATTCATATGGTAAGAATGGAATATCTTGGCCTCAACACAAGTGTAGGTGGTTCTCTCTCAGAAAAAGTAAGTTGGAAGTGTAGGTTTGTTCTGATGGCTCTCTCCATGAATGAATAGGAGGTGCAGGGGTATATATAGCCTCCACACCAAATCTAACTGTTACACACAACTTGCCAATCTCGGTGGGACCGAATTGATAAACTCGGTCGGACCGATTCAGCAAATCTAGTGACCGTTAGGATTTTCGATGGGACCGACTGGATCAACTCGGTGGGACCGATGTGCTAGGGTTAGGGTAAATACAAAACTCGGTTGGACTGATTACTCAAACTCGGTGGGACCGATTTGGGTAATAAGCGAAACAGAGAGTTGGCCAAGAAAACTCGGTGGGGCCGATTTCATATCTCGACGGGACTGAAAATATTGCAATAGGTAACAGAGAGTTTGCAAGCCCATCTCGGTGAGACCGAGATCCCTATCGGTGAGACCGAACTGATTAGGGTTTCTGGTAGTGGCTATGTCAACTGAACTCGGTGGCTCCGGATAGAAAGAATCGGTGTGGCCGAGTTGGATATTTGGTATGGGACATATTTGGATGTGAGAAAGTGGTTGAGGGCTTTGGAGCATATCACTAAGCATTTTGAGCAAGAGCCTCATTAAGCAACACCTCATCCCTCCTTGGTAGTATTGGCTTTTCCTATAGACTCAATGTGATCTTGGATCACTAAAATAGAAAATGTAGAGTCTTGAGCTTGGAGCTTGAGCCAATTATTTGTCCTTAGCATCTTGAAGGGGTTCCACATCCTCTAGTCCATGCCACTTCATTGTTGAACTTATCTGAAACATACTAGGTAAAAGTGTTAGTCCAACAAGAGATATGTTGACATTAATTACCAAAACCACCTAGGGAGCCCTTGTGCTTTCAGTTCCTCTTCAAGCTCCATGTTCCTAGTCATCAACTTCTTCAGATCTATCATGCTTGCGCACATCTGGTTCTCCTGGCGACGAATGTGCTGGTTTAACTCCTGGATAAAGGCTGCAATGGACCTATCCCTCCTGGTGCTGATCATCTCCCATTGGTCATCTCGGCGCCCACATGCCTGGTAGATAGTGTCCTTAAGATCTTTGTGATAAACTTCGGCGATGAATCCCATGGCGATGTGGGCTGCCATGCTCTTACCTAGAATCCAAGTTGGGGCATCAAAGGAAAACTCTATGGGCTCAGTGACTGGCGTGAATGTCCTTCCTAGAACTTAAACTCGAATCATCCATTGCTCCTCTTTGGTAAAGTGCCGGTGTAGGTCCCAGTGAAGCTTGGTATTCCGATGTTCAGGTACCTAGTGACTTCCTTCAAGTGTCGTCTAAAGGGTGTGTCTTCATCCGGTTGTGCAAACTTGTTCCTTGAGTCCGGCATCCTATAGAGTAGAAAGTGGAGAGGAGTCAGAAATGAGTAGAGAAGAGTGACCTATGGATTATCTTAGTGGTTGTGTCCTACAGTCAGCGTGTGCTCTGATACCATCTTGTAGCGATCCAACCTCAGATGGTCAAATCTCTGTGCATAAGTGTCATCCCTGGATCGGTAATGCTAACACACACAGTACTTGAAGGATTTATAACAGAGTTCAATCACACACTTATTACATCGAATGTCTCAAAAGAGAACTTATTGCAATAAATATGGCTTAAGTCCATATAAAAATATAATAGCGGAAGGCTTGGAAAGACAAAGTGAGTCCGTGAACTCCAACGGCATAGCTGAGTGCACGACAACGACCTAGCACACCTTACTCTTCGTCTGAAAAGTCTGCAACATGATACGTTGCAGCCCGAAACGGGTCAGCACATGGAATATGCTGTCAATGTAACACAGTAGAGCAATGAACAGAATAAAGGCTATCACTACATGCATATATGGCTGGTGGAGGCTCTATGGTTACAATGTTTTGCGAAAAGCCAATTTTTCCCTACAACAAAGGAATATATTTTATTTAACTATCATGGTAGTTGTTCACATTGAGAAGGTTCCTCCAACTCAATCCCAATTATATAGTAACAAAACCCCATCAAATTAATTAGAGTGTTGAGATCAACATGAAAATCCAAGAACAAGATACTCAAGATGTCCATAACCGGGGACACGGCTAACCATGATTAGTTTGGACACTCTGCAGAAGTTTGCACACTTTCCCCACAAGACTTGATCTCCTCCGTTGGATTTCTCGCACTACATGGTATTTGAGAAACGGATGACCGAGACATAGTCTTTCAGAAACATTAACTCTTCACTCTGGGTAGACAGTACCAACCTACATCCCCTACATCTGCTAGTCTACCACTGAAAGAGGTCATGCAACATAATCAACTATGCTAGAGCCCATAATAGCTTGTGGCTGCACACACAAGTTTCTAGCATGAATAATCTTATGATACCTTTAAGCCTGGGTGGCGAACCATACGATGATCACACGGGTACGCCGGGATATCCTACGACAACACTGGATTCTCCAGGTGCCCGCAACCAATCCACCCAGATGTGTATTTAAGTAGCCACCTTAAGTTAACCATTAATTAATAATCTCACAACTGTCATGGAAACACTCAAACCCAATCCACGTCTACAAGCATAGCATGGCAATATAAACATAGCGTATAAGTAACTCCCAAGGTTTGATAATAAAAGGGCAATAGATTCTACCTCATGATCTACTTCCCAATACCCATATGTTATCAATCCTAATCGTGCAATGTTTGAGGGTTGAGACTAATGCATAAAAACTGGGTAATAAAGGGATATGATCAAAGTGTTACTTGCCTTGCTGATGATCCGCAAAACCTAGAGACTCGTAGTAGCACGCTGCTCACTCCAGGAATTCTATCGCAAACAAACAATAGCATACATATGCATTCAAGAAATGATGCAAGGATAAAACTCAAATAAGAAAATCCAATCTGAAAACTCAACTAAAGAGATTCAATTTGCAAAAAGGATCGGTCAAATCGGAGCTACGGAACTGAAACTACGGTCAAAAGAACTTCGAAAACAAATCTTCTTGAAACCAAATTTTAAATTGTCAAAACCTTGTTCAAGTTGATTAAACAGAAAGAGGGGCTCCTGACAATGTTTTTGGCATTAGTTTCACTGGATTTGGACGAACGGTTAAAAAGTTGCGAGGATTTGAAGATCAGGGGCTAATCTGCGATAAAAGTAATCACGGATAGGTCCCTGGCAGAAAAATAAAAGGAAAAGAAAAACTACGGCGCGAACGTTCGTTAACAGAGACGAACTGGCGAATACGTTCGTTAAAAATGAACTAACGAGCGGACGCTCGCTACATAACGAAACCAAAACAACGAACCGAACCGATCTAATAAAAAACTGAAACTAGGGTTTTTTAAAAAACCGATCGGTTTTATACCTAAAACCAAAGAAAAATGGCGGCGATATCCGTGAGGTCCGGCGGCTTCCGGCAAGGCGGGGCGGCTCGGCGAGGCGGCGGCATTGGCGCGGGGCAGCGGCGGCAGCAGCAGCGCACGGGGCGGCGGGCTTGCGGCGGCGGGATGCAGGGCGGCAGAGCGGGACGGGTCCAAGGGGGGGGGCGGGTGGTATTTAAAGGGGGGAAGAGGCGGCGGCGGGGTCCGACTTGGGGAGGGGGTCGACGGCGTCGGCGGTGCTCGGACTCCCTCCGAGGCGGCACGCGGCCGAGCGGGGGAAGGCGGCGGCGAAGCTGGGCCGGCTGGGCCCTTAGCCCAGTTCGGTCCAAGAACTTTTTTTTAAAACAAATCCACTGAAAAAATAAAATCCTAAATAAATATAACAAATGCCAAAAATGCCAAAAACAATTTTCATAGTCTAAATAAAATATTTATAACTAAGTGAACACTTTCTTGGCCTAAAAATGAAAATTTGAAAAATGCATATTTTTTTCTATTCAAATAAAATAGTAATAAAATCCAAATAAAATTATTTATTTGATTTTAAAATTTTTCCTCCAATATTTCTTTTATTTTGGAGAGGTCATATTATCTCCTCTCATATATTTTAATACGAAATATTTCAGAGAGAAAAATAATTAAATCAAAATGACCCTCTTTTCAATATTTGAGATAAATTCAAATATGAAAATAATAAAATCCCCAACTCTCTCCGTGGGTCCTTGAGTTGCTTAGGATTCTTAGGATCAAAGGAGCACCAATGAGGATGATGAACCCCTCTATGATCGTGTTCCCCTCCGGTAGAGTGCCGGAATAGGGCTCTAGATTGGATCTTGTGGTTTTGGAACTTTAGGCGGCTGGAATTGTGTTTCGTCGAGTCCCCTAGGGTTTTTGGAAAATTGGGGTATTTATAGAGCGAAGAGGCAGTGGAGGAGACCCCTGTGGGCCCCACAACCCATCAGGGCACGCCTGGTCATCCTGGCGCGCCCTGGTGTCTTGTGGGCCCCACGGGCCTCCCCTCTAGTGCTTTCTTGTCTCCCAAATTGTCTTCTGGTCCAAAAAAATCTCCAAAAAGTTTTGTTGTGTTTGGGCTCCGTTTGATACTGATATTCTGTGAAGTAAAAAAAGCAAAAACAAAGAACAACTGGCACTAGGCAATATGTCAATAGGTTAGTCCCAAAAAATGACATAAAGTTGCTATAAAATGATTATAAAACATACAAAAATGATAATATAACAGCATGGAACAATAAAAAATTATAGATATGTTGGAGACGTATCTGTGATCAGGGCAAAATTTATCGTCGGGTTTATTGGCCCGAGCCGCTACCTGCCGCGCGTCTGCGTCTCTGTGCTGGTAACCAGCCCATCCTCGTTGATAGAGAAGTTAGTATACGCTGCCTATGATCTCGGCCGCGCTTTATGCTTTGGATGGTCCGCGACTGCCTTTTGGGTGCTTAAAGCCACCTGGGCATGCTTCATTGTTGGCTAGGTCCTTGACATAACTTTGCTTCTACGCAAGCCTGAAGTATGTCGCTGCTTGATATGTCTCCAATGTATCTATAATTTTTGATTGCTCCATGCTATATTATCTACTGTTGTAGGCAATATTGGGCTTTATTTTCCACTTTTATATTACTTTTGAGACTAACCTATTAACCGGAGGCCCAGCCCAGATTTGTTGTTTTATGCCTATTTCAGTGTTTCGAAGAAAAGGAATATCAAACGGAGTCGAAACGGAACGAAATCAACTAGAGAAGTTATTTTTGGAACGAAAGCCACCGGATAGACTTGGACTCCACGTCAGGAGATACAGGAGGTGCTCACGAGGGTGGGGGTGCCCACCCTAGGGCGCGCCCCTGCCTCCTGGGGCCCCCGTAGCTCCTCCGACGTACCTCCTGCACCCATATATACCTACGTAACCTAAAACTTCCAGAACAGAGATTAGATCGGGAGTTCCGCCGCCATAAGCCTCCGTAGCCACCAAAAACCAATCTAGACCCATTCCGGCACCCTGCCAGAGGGGGCAATCCTTCTCCGGTGGCCACCTTCATCATCCCGGTGCTCTCCATGATGAGGAGGGAGTAGTTCTCCCTCAGGGCTGAGGGTATGTACCAGTACCTATGTGTTTGATCTCTCTCTCTCTCTCTCGTGTTCTTGAGGTGATACGATCTTGATGTATCGCGAGCTTTGCTATTATAGTTGGATCCTATGATGTTTTCTTCCCCCTCTTCTCTCTTGTAATGAATCGAGTTTCCCTTTTTAAGTAATCTTATCGAATTGAGTCTTTAAAGATTTGAGAACACTTGATGTATGTCTTGTCGTGGATATCTGTGGTGACAATGGGATATCACGTGATTCACTTGATGTATGTTTTGGTGATCAACTTGCGGGTTCCGCCCATGAACCTATGCATAGGGGTTGGCACACGTTTTCGTCGTGATTCTCTGGTAGAACTTTGGGGCACTCTTTGAGGTCCTTTGTGTTGGTTAAATAGATGAATCTGAGATTGTGTGATGCATATCGTATAATCATACCCACGGATACTTGAGGTGACATTGGAGTATCTAGGTGACATTAGGGTTTTGGTTGATTTGTGTCTTAAGGTGTTATTCTAGTACGAACTCTAGGGTTGTTTGTGACACTTATAGGAATAGCCCAACGGATTGATTGGAAAGAATAACTTTGAGGTGGTTTCGTACCCTACCATAATCTCTTCGTTTGTTCTCCGCTATTAGTGACTTTGGAGTGACTCTTTGTTGCATGTTGAGGGATAGTTTTATGATCCAATTATGTTAGTATTGTTGAGAGGACTTACACTAGCGAAAGTATGAACCCTAGGCCTTGTTTCCTAGCATTGCAATACCGTTTACGCTCACTTTTATCACTTGCTACCTTGCTATTTTTATTATTTCAGATTACAAATACCTTTATCTACTATCCATATACCACTTGTTTCACTATCTCTTCGCCGAACTAGTGCACCTATACAATTTACCATTGTATTGGGTGTGTTGGGGACACAAGAGACTCTTTTTTATTTGGTTGCTGGGTTGCTTGAGAGAGACCATCTTCATCCTATGCCTCCTACGGATTGATAAACCTTAGGTCATCCACTTGAGGGAAATTTGCTACTGTCCTACAAACCTCTGCTCTTGGAGGCCCAACAACGTCTACAAGAAGAAGGTTGTGTAGTAGACATCACTGCTCGGTCTAGACAATCTGATGTTTCTGTTGTTTTTGGCTCCTCGGTGACCCAGTGAAATTTTTAATGCGAAGTTATATGCCCTGGGGACGTAATGCCCCTTCCAGGGTAGGCGCGCGACGAGGCTGAGGGAGTCCTGGATTAGGGGGTCCTCAGACAGCCGGACTATATCCTTTGTCCGGACTATTGTACTGTGAAGATACAAGATTGAAGACTTCGTCCCGTGTCCGGGTGGGACTCTCCTTTGTGTGGAAGGCAAGCTTGGAAATTCCGATATGTAGATCACCTCCCTTGTAACCGACTCTGTGTAACCCTAGCCCCCTCCAGTGTCTATATAAACCGGAGGGTTTTAGTCTGTAGGACAACAATAATCATACCATAGGCTAGCTTCTAGGGTTTAGCCTCTCCGATCTCGTGGTAGATCAACTCTTGTAATACTCTTATCATCAAGATCAATCATGCAGGAAGTAGGGTATTACCTCCATCGAGAGGGCCCGAACCTGGGTAAACATTGTGTCCCCCGCCTCCTGTTACCATCCGCCTTAGACGCACAGTTCGGGACCCCCTACCCCAGATCCGCCGGTTCTGACACTGACATTGGTGCGTTCATTGAGAGTTCCACTGCGTCGTCATCATAAGGCTTGATGGCTCCTTCGATCATCAGCAACGATGCGATCCAGGGTGAGGTTTTCCTCCTAGACAGATCTTCGTATTCAGCGGCTTCGTAGTGCGGGCCAACTTGCTCGGCCATCTGGAGCAGATTGAGAGCTACGCCCTTGGCCATCAGGCCAGGTTTGGAAGCTTGAACTATACCGCCGACATCCGCGGAGACTTGATCTTCGACGGATTCGAACCCATGTCAGGTACGCCCCACAGTCACGATGAGCAAGATTTAGCTGTGCCATCAGATAGTGTTCGGGAGATCACACCTATAACTACTCCGGCCCTCAATCCGGAATAGATCGCGCCGTCCGAGGACGGGTGGATGGACCCCGCCACGGAGGCCGCACACTCAGCAGCGATAGAGCCGAATACTGACTTCGCCTCCTATGAGACCTGTGTTGTCAGACACTTGGATTCGTCCCCGGCCTCAGACTCTGAACCGCTCGCGTCCGTGCCCATACAATCTGACTGGGCACCGATCATGGAGTTCACCTCCGCGGATATCTTTCAGCACTCACACCTAGGTGACGTGCTAAACTCATTACGGTATCTCTCCTTGTCAGGAGACCCTTGGCCGAACTATGTCCGGCTCGAGTGGGAAGCGGACGGCGAAGAAATTCGTTCCCCACCCACCAGCCACTTAGTAGCCACTGTCAACGATCTAACCGACATTCTCGACTTTGACTCCGAAGACATCGACGGTATGGACGACGATGCGGGAGATGGATAGGAACCACCGCCCATAGGGCGCTGGACTACCACCTCATCATATGATATATACATGGTGGACACCCCCAAAGAAAGCGATGGCAATAAGGCAACAGAGGATAATCCCCCCGAGAAGCAATCCAAGAACCAGCGTCATCAGTGCCGCTCTAAGCCCCTCCATAGCAAAAACAGCGATACCGGCACAAGAGACAATAACGCTGCAAATAGTGCCGAAGACGAAGAAAATCCCCTCCAGCCACGCTTTGAGCAGGAGGATGGGCAAGCCAGCCCCAAGGAACAGGCAACAGACGAAGAATCAGAGGATGAAAATTACATGCCTCTCTCTAAAGATGAGGTGAGCCTCGGCAACGAAGAATTTACCGTGCTTGAGGATCCCGTCGAACAGGAGCGCTTCAAGTGCCGGCTTATTGCCACAGCAAAAAGCCTAAAGAAAAAGCAACAACAGCTTCAAGCTGAGCAAGATCTGCTAGCGGATAGATGGACTGAGGTCCTGGCAGCCGAGGAACACGAACTCGAGCGCCCAATCAAAAGTTTCCCATAGCGCGGTTGCTACCCCAAATTGAAGAGGAAGCATTAAAGCCTGCGCTTCCATCGTATGATGCGGCAGACAGGCCACCCCGTGGCCGAGAGAATGTGGCATATAAGCCCGAAGTCCAGCCCGCACCCCGTCGCCAGACAAACAAGAATAGCAAGGCCCGGGGTAACACGAAGGACCTGCGAGACGTTTTGGAAAACAAAGCAGGACACAAAAGATTGATCTTCGGATCACGAGGGCGCGCCCCAACACATGACGATGACCGTCATGCCGGATATACCAAAAGCAAATCCGGCCGGGCTGAACACAGCAGACAAGACTCGTACGAACTGCATCGTGACATAGACCAGCACAGAGGCGCCGCACACCCCCTATGCTTCACTGATGAAGTAATGGATCATGAATTCCTAGAAGGGTTTAAACCCGTGAACATTGAATCATACGATGGTACTACTGACCCCGCGGTATGTATAGAGGATTTCTTCCTCAACATTCACATGGCCCGCGGGGATGTACTACACGCCATCAAGTACCTCCCGTTAAAACTCAAAGGACCAGCTCGGCATTAGCTAAATAGCTTGCCAGCAAACTCCATCGGAAGTTGGGAGAAACTGGCAAATGCATTCCTGGACAACTTCCAGGGCACTTATGTGCGACCACCAGATGCTGATGATTTAAGTCACATAACACAACAGCCCGGAGAGTCAGCCAGGAAATTTTGGACTCGGTTCCTAACCAAAAAGAACCAAATTGTGGACTGTCCGGATGCCGAAGCCCTGGCGGCCTTTAAGCATAACATCCGTGACGAGTGGCTCGCCAGACATCTCGGCCAAGAGAAGCCAAAGTCCATGGCAGCTCTCACAACACTCATGACCCGCTTCTGCGCGGGCGAGGAAAGTCGGTTGGCTCGTAGCAACAACACAGCAAGCAACCCTGGCACATCGAAGGTCAGAGACAGCAACGGCAAGCCACGTCGCAACAGATACAAGCGTCGCAACAACGGCGATAACGTCGAAGACAAGACAGTTAATGCCGGATTTAATGGCTGTAAATCCAGTCAACAGAAAAAGCCGTTCAAAAGAAACAATCTGGGCCCGTCCAGTTTGGACCGCATACTCAACCGCTCGTGTCAAATTCACGGCACCCCTGATAAGCCAGCCAACCACACCAACAGAGAATGATGGGTGTTCAAATAGGCCGGCAAGTTGAATGGCGAAAACAAGGAAAAGGGGCTGCATAGCAACGACGAGGAGGAGCCCCGTCCGCCGAACACAGGAGGACAGAAGAAATTTCCTCCCCGAGTAAAAATGGTGAACATGATATACGCAACCCATATACCCAAGAGGGAATGGAAGCATGCACTCACGGACGTCTACGCGATGGAGCCAATCGCCCCAAAGTTCAACCCATGGTCTTCTTGTCCAATCACTTTTGATCACAGGGACCACCCCACTAGTATCCGTCATGGCGGTTCTGCCGCATTGGTCCTTGATCATATCATTGACGGATTCCACCTCACTCGAGTCCTTATGGACGGTGGCAGCACCCTGAACCTACTTTATCAGGTTACGATGCGCAAAATAGGTATAGACCCCTCGAGGATCAAACCCACAAAAACCACCTTCAAAGGTGTCATACCAGGTGTAGAGGCCTGTTGCACGGGCTCAATCACACCGGAAGTGGTCTTCGGATCTCCGGATAACTTCCGAAGCAAAGAGTTAATCTTCGATATCGTCCCCTTCCGCAGTGGCTATCACGCACTACTCGGACGAACCGCATTTGCTAGATTCAATGCGGTACCGCATTATGCATACCTCAAGCTCAAAATGCCAGGACCTCACGCGGTTATAACAGTTAATGGAAACATAGAACGCTCGCTCCACACGGAGGAGCACACCGCGGCCCTTGCAGTAGAAGTGCAAAGCAGCCTTTTGAGGCAAACCGCCAATTCGGCGACAAGGTCCACAGACATATTCAAGCGAGTCCGGAATAACCTGCAACAGAATCACTAGGCGTGTTTAGAGCTCACCTAGCAATTTGGCCTCCGTCCTGGTCCCAGTCAAACGACGAAATTTGCGCCGTTCGTACATAACTACGCACTAAACATATCATGGTTATAGGCGGAGGCACGGCTATGGCACGTCCCACAATGCGGTTCAACCGCCTCAGGACCAGTATATCTTTATCATTTTCTTCCTTTCAGGACCCTATTCTCTGGAGGCCCTCTCTGATAGCTAGATCATCAGACCCATCACGGGAGGAAAGCACCAAGGGATCAAGAAGCTTTGGCGTACAAGGGAATACCCAGGTGGTCTCTCATACCGATCGTTATACCTGTTTTACATACCCGCACGCAACTCGCCCTTGGGTCGGACATGTCAAATAGTCCTAGTTTTGCTTATTGTACTACTAATACACATACGCTTTGGTGTATCCTATAAATAACAATGCACAGCGTCAGCTTATTATTACATTTCTTCATCATCTTCTTTTTTCCTTGTTTGTCTATTCATGATAAGTTGCTCCCGTACATTTTGGTATGTTCAATACGCCAGGGGCTTCAGAATACCCCATAACACGGCAAGAAAAGTCCGAACACTTTCGACAGTGCGGCACCCCGAACTTATAGCATTATATGCATCAGCTTCGAATCCTGTCTTGGGTTAATAGTTGGGTTTGCCCAGCTCCCATGTTTTGGTGCCTTACGTTCCGCTATATCGGCTAAGGTAGCACTGCGAGAACTACTGCGATTGTGTCCCGGTTCTTCCGGACGAGCACCTCAGTAGGAAAAGCCAAAAACTGTCTGGCATGATGCGGCGAGAGCTGGTCGCTGTTTGAGAGGTCCCAAATCCCTAAAGATTTTTTCCGCTTCAGGCGAGGAGTCGGCCTTGTCTGATTTAGGCGTTCATAGCACCCCAAGTTCGGCCTTCCGAATACTAGGGGCTTTGCCAAAATTTAAAATTGTAGACTTCTATGGCAAAGTGAGAGTGGTAAAGCTTTATAGTCCGATTGCCTGGTTCGTTGTGCTGAACACCTCTTTCGAAGGACCCAAAACTGGGATAAAGGGTGATCAGATTTATCCCAAACACCTCAGTACTAGCTACATGGGGGCAGAAGTCGACGACTAGCCAACTCTCAGATTTTATAAACGGCTGCACAGAAGGTAATATTTTAAATGAACAAGCGTTATATAGCACAGATGAACTCATTTTCACATTACAGGATCACATGAGTACATTCATTCAAATATTATATCCTTAGAACATTCCTCCGCCACAAGGCGGGCAACCCCTCAGAACGCTGTCATAATACTTTTCGGGGCGGCGATGCTCCTTGCCCTCCGGTGGCCCCTCCTTCACTAGCTTCTCGGGGTCCATCTTCGCCCAGTGCACTTTCACTCGGGCAAAAGCCCTGGGCGCACCCTCAATCCAGACGAACCGCTTTATGACTTCCAAGCCGTGTGCAGGCATACACAAGCCGCCTCACCAGGCCGAAGTGGCTGCCAGGCAGGAGCTCACCAGGCTACATCCGGACTATGAGGCCCTTCATGGCCTGTTCAGCCGCCTTGTGGAGCTCGACCAATTGCTTCAACTGGTCGCTCAAGGGCATCAGATGTTCGGTCCCGGTATACTGAGACCAGAACATGTTCTCCGTCGAGCTCCCTTCCTCGGCCCGGTAAAGTTCCGCGGCATTGGACACACTGCGGGGAAGATCTGCGAATGCTCCTGGAGAGCTCCTAACTCGGGTAAGTAAAAGGAAAGTTTCCTTCACATGCTTGCTTTGCATAATGAATTCCTTACCCGCCGCTATCTTATGGACCGCCTGAAGCTCCTGGAGGGCCTTGTGGGCTTTGGCCTTGGCATTTTTTGCGTTCTCAAGGGCCTTCGCAAGCTCAGACCCTTGCGTCTTAGAGTCACGCTCCAAGGACTCGTATTTTTTGACGAAATCTTGGAGCCCTTTCTGCACCTCGCCCACTCGAGCCTCTTGCTTCTCGCGATCGGTGCGCTCCTTGGCCGCTTTGTCTTCGGCCTCGGACATCACCTCCTTCAGGGCCGTCATTTCGGTCGTGGCCCCTAGCAAAATTCATGATGAACCTGTGACTTAACAACCACATTCCTTTTTATTCCTTACGGGTATTACTTAGCTTTGTTATCTTCGAGCTACCTCTTGGTAAGGCCGAGCTCTTTTTTGGACCGCTCAAGGTCCCGCTTCAGTGCGGAGACCTCCGCAGTGCGAGCAGCAGCGGCCAGCAGCGAAGCCTGCTTATTCACATAAGACACATCCTGATTAGACTCCTGTGATTATTATTTGATCCTCTGTTCAGCTTTTCTTTGCGAATGCCAAATAGAGCATCAGGGGCTACTGTCTATGCTATAAAATTTTCTTATAAATTGATTACTTACCTCAAAGCCTGTTAGGAGGCTGGCACAGGCTTCAGTCAGTCCGCTTTTAGCGGACTGAACCTTCTCTACCACTGCACTCATGACAGTGCGGTGCTCTTCGTCAATGGAAGCGCCGCGAAGTGCTTCCAGCAAGTTATCCGGTGCCTCTGGATGGACAGAGGCCATCGGCATAGACAGCTCGCCCCCCTTAGTGAGGGGTCGCCCGACAGAGTCCGGAACCACGGGAGGTTCCAGTGCAGTATTCGGCCGGGGGCCGTACTTGCTGTCCCCGTCATTAAGGCCCATGGGAGCCTTGCCTCCCATGTGCCCGGCGTCAGGGAGGTCGCCTTGGGGCGCCCCCAGAACTACCTTCCCTTGGCTTAGTGCCCTTCAGGACAACACCTCGGCATCGTCGTAGGGCGGGGGGAGGAGGCGGTCGGGGGCGAATCACCATTCATCTCCGACGGGCCCAGAGACCCATCCGAAGAGGATACGTCGAGACGGTCCTTGGGTGGGTTGCATGATCATGTTCGGCCTTATAAGATACAATAAAACGAAATATACCATAACTGTTATGGTATCCGGATACTTATGACTTCGCCAGGGGCTTGTCCCTGGGCAACCACTCCTCGTCGTTGAACGCGGCCGTGGTGGAGCGGTCCGGATGGAGGGCGCTTCCCTTCTTCGACACTTCGGCCTCCCCGGATGGGGAGGCCTTCCTTTTCTTATCTCCCCCGGCTGGATGGGGAGATTTTCCTCTTCCTCCTCCTCGTCTTTGGGGGAGGAGGGTGTCTCGGTGTTATCGGACGATGATTCCGATACAACCTTGCGCCGGAGACCTCTCCTGGTCCCCGCAGCCTTCTTCTTCGCCTTCTTCTCCAGCGCCTCATAGGGTACCGGAACCAGCATCTCCGTCAGGAGATTACTTGCTGGATCTTCAGGCAGCAGGGTCGGACAATCGATCTGCTCCGCTGTCACGACCCATTTCCTGTCAAATAATGTGGAGGTTCAGATCCCTCACATAATTATACTAGGGAAAGAAACGCCTTATGAGATATAAGGAGCTTACCGGATTAGCAGGGCACTTTGCGCTGAGTCCGCGGTCCTCGGTAAGAGAAGGAGGTACCTCGGCAGACTTGAACAGCACCCTCCAGATGTCCTAGTGCGTCGTGTCGAAGAGCTCTGGCAGCATCTGGTGCCTTGCCGAGTCGAACTCCCACATATTGAAAGCCCGTCTTTGACACGGGAGAATCCGGCGGAAGAACATGACCTGGACCACATTGACAAGCTTGATTTTCTTGCTTATCATGTTTTTAGCACAGTTCTGGAGTCCGGTCAGCTCCACCGATGAACCCCAAGATAAGCCCTTCTCTTTCCAGGAGGTGAGCCGCATGGGGATGCCGGATCGGAATTCAGGGGCCTCGCCCAGTTTGTGTCACGTGGATCGGTGATGTAGAACCACCCCGATTGCCACCCCTCTACGGTCTCCACATAGGAGCCTTCGAGCCAGGTGACGTTGGGCATTTTGCCCACCATGGCGCCTCCGCACTCCGCTTGCTGGCCGACCACCACCTTTGGTTTAACATTGAAGGTCTTCAGCCACAGGCCGAAGTGGGGCTTGATGCGGAGGAAGGCCTCGCACACGACGATAAACGCCGAGATGTTGAGGATGAAATTGGGGGCTAGATCATGGAAGTCCAGCCCGTAGTAGAACATGAGCCCGCGAATAAATGGGTGGAAGGGAAATCCCAGCCTGCAGACAAAAAGGGTAAGGAATACAACCCTTTCGTGGGGCTCGGGGGTAGGAATGATCTGCCCCGCGCCTGGGAGCCGGTGCGCAATATCTGCGGGCAGGTATCCAGCTTCCTGGAGCTTCGTGATGTTCTCCTCCGTAACAGAGGAGGCCATCCACTTGCCTCCGCTCCAGACATGTTCGGAGTGTTTTTGCGGAGAAGGTGCGAACTTGGGCGCTGGAGCTCGAGTGCGCGAGAATGGATGGGCAGGGAAGAAGAAGGCGTGTGTAAAAAAGAGGAGTCCTTATCCCTTTATAATGGCGGTAGAAACTGCTTGCCTCCCCACTTGCCTGGTAATTCTCGCTTATTTCCCAAGCGTCGTGATTGATGGCGCGGTTGGGTTACCCACACCAGTATTGATGAGGATCCCGGGATAAGGGAACATGATCTCTGCTTCGACAAGACGTGCCAAGAAAACTGCCTCACAGTATGTGCAGTAGCTGGTTGAGAAAAACGGTTCGAATAATAACCGGAGCCATGGCGTGATGACACGTTATGAAAAGTTGTCGGCGGATTAGATTTGTGGAAATATTATACTCTCTACGGTGGTATGTGGAATTTCTTTTGCAGAGCCAGACACTATCCTTGTGTTCAAAATATTCTATGGAGTATTCGAAGGAGGAACCCGCCTTGCAATGCCGAAGACCATCTGCGCGCCGAACTCGTCGTCATTGAAGCCTGGTTCAGGGGCTAGTGAGGGAGTCCTGGATTAGGGGGTCCTCGGACAGCCAGACTATATCCTTTGGCCGGACTGTTGGACTGTGAAGATACAAGATTGAAGACTTCGTCCCGTGTCCGGGTGAGACTCTCCTTTGCATGGAAGGCAAGCTTGGCAATTCGGATATGTAGATCTCCTCCCTTGTAACCGACTCTGTGTAACCCTAGCCCCCTCCAGTGTCTGTATAAACCGGAGGGTTTTAGTCCATAGGACAACAATAATCATACCATAGGCTAGCTTCTAGGGTTTAGCCTCTCCGATCTCGTGGTAGATCAACTCTTGTAATACTCATATCATCAAGATCAATCAAGCAGGAAGTAGGGTATTACCTCCATCGAGAGGGCCGAACCTGGGTAAACATTGTGTCCCCCGCCTCCTGTTACCAACCGCTTTAGACGCACAGTTTGGGACCCCCTACCCGAGATCCGCCGATTTTGACACCGACAGAGGCCGCACCCTATTTAGGGTGGGGGAGTACTTGTCCAAGGTCGGCTGGTGTGGCCCGTCTGCACTTTGATGACCCTGGGGCGCGTTTGCCTGTACGAGCGGCCTCCTCGGATGCCTGCACTTCAGCTTCGAAAGCCGCGGTCTGCTCATCCGTCCAGAGAGAGCATTTGGTGTTTCCATTTACCATAATAACACCATTTGGTCCTGGCATTTTGAGCTTGAGGTAAGCATAACGTGGGACCGCGTTGAAACGAGCAAATGTCGTGCACCCTAAGAGCGTGTGGTATCCACCGCCGAAGGGTATGATGTCGAAGATTAGATCCTCGCTCTTGAAGTTCTTAGGTGACCCGACGACTACCTCCAGCATCATAGTGCTCGTGCAGCGAGCCTCGATGTTTGGTATCACACCTTTGAAGGTGGTGGTGCTGGGTTTGATCATAGATGAATTGATGCCCATCTTTCTGGTTGTGTCATCATAGATTAGGTTGAGACTGCTACCTTCGTCCGTGACGACGCGCGTCAAATGGAAGCCATCAACGTCGGATGGTCGTGTTTGTCAAATGTGATCGGCTAAGCCGACCACGAGTTGAATTTCAGGGCAACGGGTTCCAATGCATATATATATCCCGAAGTGCACATTTCCTCTCCTGCTTGGGGATGTGGGTGACGTAGATCGTATTTACGTCTTTCACCTCATGAGGAAACTGCTTCTGGCCACCATTATTTGGCCGCCGAGGTTCATCCTCATCTTTGTTGTGGGGCTGGGCTTTACTGTTCCCCTTCGCTGCCACCTTACCAGCTTGTTTGAAGAGCCAGCAATTCATGTTAGTGTGGTTTGCTAATTCGTCTAGGGAGCCATGGATTTGGCACGACCTGTCAAGGATCTTGTCTAGCTGGCTAGGTCCATCCTTATTCCCTTTAAAGGACTTCCTTTTCTGTCCGGATCTAGGCCCAATGAAGCATGCATTGACTAGGGTGACCTCTGTGTCGCTCCCGCCATTTCTATGAATGCGTTTATTTTTGTTACGCTTCGACTTACCGTTGGCGTCGCGGGTCTCCGAGGTGCCCTCCTCACCGTTGTGAGTAATGTGGGCCAGCCAACTATCCTATCATGCGCAAAAGCGGATCATAAGTGAGGTGAGGGCTGCCATGGTACTCGTCTTGTCCTGCCCGACCTGTCGAGGGAGCCATATGTCTTGAATAATATTTTTGAATGCCGTGATGGCCTCGGTGTCGGAGTAGTCTATGATATGATTCTTTTTGGTGAGGAACTTGTTCCAGAACTTTCAAGCTAATTCACCGGATTGCTGGATGACCCGGCTAAGGTCGTCGGTGTCCGGAGGTCGGACGTAGGTTCCATGAAAATTTGCCCTGAAGGCATACTCGAGGGCTTCCTAGCTTTCGATGGAGTGGGGAGGCAGGCTGTTAACCTAATGCCTTGCTGGCTCATTTAGCTTGAGCGGCAAATATTTGATGGCATGGAGGTCATCTCCGTTGGCCATGTGTATGTGAAGGAGGAAACCCTCGATCCACACGGCTGGATCGGTTCTACCATAGTATGATTCTATGTTGATGGGTTTAAACCCGTCCAGGAACTGATGCTCCATGACCCTGATACGTCCATTTTGCATCATGTTTTCCTACTGTTATTTATATTGTTTTCAATCAATATAACATTTTTTGGACTGATACGTCTCCAACGTATCTATAATTTTTTATTGTTCCATCCTGTTATATTATCATTCTTGGATGTTTTACAATCATTTTATAGCAACTTTATATCATTTTTGGGACTAACCTATTGACATAATTCCCAGTGCAAGTTGCTATTTTTGCTTGTTTTTTACTTCGCAAAAAATCAACACCAAATGGAGTCCAAATGTAGCGAAACTTTTTGGAGATCTTTTCTGGACAAGAAGACACAAGATGGGCCAAAGAAGTACCAGAGGGGTGCCCTGAGGGGGACACAACCCACCTGGGCACGCCTGGGGGTATATCATTTTTGGGACTAACCTATTGACATAGTTCCCAGTGCAAGTTGCTGTTTTTGCTTGTTTTTTAATTCGCAGAAAATCAACACCAAATGGAGTCCAAATGTAGCGAAACTTTTTGGAGATTTTTTCTGGACAAGAAGACACAAGGTGGGCCAAAGAAGTACCAGAGGGGTGCCTTGAGGGAGGGGGGCACAACCCACCTAGGCGCGCCTAGGGGCCCAGGCATGCCATGGTGGGTTGTGCCCACCTCGATGGCCTCCCGCACTGCCTCTTCACCCTATAAATAGCCAAATATTCTAGAAACCCTATGGGAGTCGACGAAACATAATTCCAGCTGCCACAAGTTCTAGAACCACGAGATCCAATCTAGACACCATCACGGAGGGGTTCATCAACCTCATTGGTGCCTCTCTGATGATGCGTGAGTAGTTCATTGTAGGCCTATGGGTCCATAGGCAGTAGCTAGATGGCTTCTTCTGTCTTTTTGATTCTCAATACAATGGTCTCTTGGAGATCTATTTGATGTAACTATTTTTGCGGTGTGTTTGTTGGGATCCGATTAACTTTGAGTTTATGATCAGATCTATTTTATCCATGAAAGTTATTTGAGTTTTGATATGTTATATGCATGATTACTTATCTTGCCATGATCAGATCTATTTGGTCAGATCTATCTTTGGTTTAGTTAGGCCGACTAGATCAATTTACCTTGCCATGGGAAGAGGTGCTTTGTGATGGGTTCGATCGTGCGGTGTTCTTTCCCAGTGACAGAAGGGGCAGCAAGACACGAATTGATCGTTTCTATTAAGGATAACAAGACGGGGTCTATTCCTACATGAATAGATCTTGTCTACATCATGTCATCGTTCTTATTGCATTACTCCGTTTCTCCATGAACTTAATACACTAGATGCATGCTGGATAGCTGTCGATGTGTAGAGCAATAGTAGTAGATGCAGGCAGGGGTCGATCTACTAATCTTGGACGTGATTCCTATATAATAATCATTGCCTAGATATCATCATAATTATTTCAGGCTCTATCAATTGCCCAATAGTAATTTGTTTACCCACCGTATGCTATTTTCTCGAGAGAAGCCACTAGTGAATTCTACGGCCCTCGGGTCTATTTTCTCACCATATATTTTTAGATCTATATTGCTATTAGCCTTTTCCTTTATTCGCATCTTTTATTTTCAAATATATATTACCAAAAACCCAAAAATGTATCACTGAATTTTATTTGCCAATATTTTATTTACATCTACCAATCTATATCTTTACCAATCTTTTACCCGAGAGGGATTGACAACCCCTCATATGCGTCGGGTTGCAAGTATTTGTTCTTTGTGTGCATGTACCATATACATAGTGTTGATTGGTTCTCCTACTGGTTCGATAACCTTGGTTTCATAACTGAAGAAAATACCTACCGTAGCTATGCTGCATCATCCCTTCCTCTTCGGGGAAATACTGACGTGGACACGAGCCATCAAGAAAGGATTTCTGGCGCCGTTGCTGGTGAGACATCATCAACATCTATAAGGTTCCTAATCGCAAATCTCATCTCCTTTCAATTTACCTTATTTGCCATTTGCCTCTCATTTTCATCGCCCCCACTTCACAAAAATTTGTCGTTTTATTTTCCCTCCTTTTCGTTCGTCGTTTTCTCGTCAGATATGTTTATGTGTGATCTTGCTTTCCTACCGTGTCACTATGTCTAGCACGAATACTCCTCCTTTATCTCCAGATTTTCAAGTTTCATACTTCAAGAAGAGACAAGGAGAAAATTTGAAAGATGCTTGGTATAGGCTAATGGAATCCCATCGTGTTAGCAACCTGAAAGGGGATGCAAATATTTTGCTTCGAAATTTCTATATATGATGAGCCTTGAATCATAGTCAACTTTTGGGTTTTGCCGCTAAAGGGAACTTTATTGAGCTTGATGCTAATACCTCTTATGAGATTCGAGAGGGGATTTGGGGAATTCCACCAACAGAAAAAAGGGATTTCTTTTACTCAAGAAGGAGTTCAAATTTTAGACAAGTTGTGTGATTTGCATAAACATTTGGTTGAGCTACAAAAACATAATGAACCTCTTAAACATATTAGTGGAAATCTCAATCGCATGAATACTTTGATTACTCTTTGCAATAAGCATTTGGATATTTTAGATCTCCAGATGGCCTCTTGTCCCAAAAATCATGGGAAGCGTAAAGAGCCTCCCGGGTTTGAAAAGGGCCTTACAAAAGTTTCAAAAACTAAAGATGACAATACTTAGATCTATGCATTATGCCTAGCTAGGGGCATAAAATGATGGCGCTCGTTGGGAGGCAACCCAACAAATAAATTTTATTTTTGCCTTTTTCTTTCTGTTCTTGAGTATTTGCACAATTATGCTACTGTTATTTTATGTTTTAATTAGTGTTTGGGCCAAGCAAAGTCTTTGGGATCATGTTGGGTGATAGTTGATTTGATCTTGTTGAAAACAGAAACTTTTAAGCCAAGTATAATACTTTTCAATATTCACAGAAGCGCAATAAAATCCTAGTTTTTGTACACAAGATTGATATAAAAATTTCCCACGTTATCCTAATTTTTCAGATTTTTTGGAGTTGCAGAAGTAGTCAAAGATTTCAGATTGCTACAAACTGTTCTGTTTTTTTTGACAGATTCTATTTTCTTTGCGTTATGTGCTTATTTTCATGAATCTATGGTTTGTATCGGGGGTATGAGCCATGGTAAAGTTGAAATACAATAGGTATAATGCAAAAATAAAATATGAATGGGTTTGCAACGGTATTTAGAGTGGTGATTTGCTTTGTTATACTAACGGATCTCACGAAGGTTTTGTTAAATTCTGTGTGATTGAAGTTTTCAAGTTTTGGGCGAGATCACGATGGATGAAGGAATAAGGAGTAAGAAGAGCCCAAGCTTGGGGATGCCCCCTGACACCCCAAGTTATTATCCAAAGAGGAACAAGCAGCTAAGCTTGGGGATGCCCCGAGTGGCATCCAATCTTTCTTCTAACGACCATCAGTATTTTACTTGGAGCTATATTTTTATTCTTCACATATCATGAGTTTTGCTTGGAGCGTCTTGTGTTATATGAGTCTTTGCTTGTTTTGCTTTTTAGTTTGTGTCAACTATCCTTGCTGGACACACCTATTTGAGAGAGCCAAAATTATGCTATGATTTTTTAGAATTTCTCTATATGCTTCACTTCAATTTGTTGAGCTATGGAATTGCTCTAGTACTTCACTTTTATGTTTTTGAGCACGGTGTGCTTTAATATTTTTAAAGAAATTGTCTCATGCTTCACTTAGATTTATTTGAGAGTTAGTAAATTTTTGAATAAATTCTCACATGCTTCACTTGTATTGTTTTGAGAGAAGAGATTTTTTTATGCTCATGTTCTTCACTTAGATCTGTTTGAGCTTGTCAAAAGCAACATATGAAATTTGTCCCAATGTGATAGATATTCAAGAGGAATATAATAAAAACTTACGTGAAGATCATTGGAAAAAATAAACTTGATTATTTGTAATAGTTTTGAGATATGATGATTGTGATATGTGAGTTATGTCGGTGAGTAATTATGCTTTAGTAAGAATATTGATGTTAAGGTTTGTGATTCCCCATGCAAGTACCAAAGTCAATAATTATGCAGTGAAATTACATCCTACTTGTCGGGGATATACCCCGCGGTATGACCCGGCCGGAAATATAACCCGGTAGACACTTGGCGATTCACTGGCGACCCGCCCTGACCAGACGGTTTACAAGCAACCTGCCTGAACATTATGACTCACTGGTGACCCGTCCGAATCTCTCCACTCATTGATGACCCGGCTGGGCCTGGTGACTCATTGATGACCCGACTGGGCCTGGTGACTCATTGGTAACCCGGCAAGCGGGTCAGAGGAGCGACAAGACCCGGTGGCCCAACGGGCGGTTCAAGGAAGGTCGGCTCGTATTATGGTGGGCCAGCTTAAGATGAAAGGCATAAGGAATATTCTCTTACAAAGGAAACAAGACTAGGACTCCACTTGTAAAAGAGTAATCCTAATCCTAATAGGAATAGTCATATAAGCCGCCCCTTCAACATATATAAGGAGGTGCAGGGCTCCCCAAAAGGGATAGGTTCCACAAGTTAGACAGATTAGGGTTAGACAAACAAGTCTATAGCTCTCGAGTTAGAGTACCCATGTAATCGCGATCATGATCATCAATATCAATGAAGCAGGATGCAGGCTTTTACCTCCGCCGTGAGGGGCCGAACCTGGGTAAAACATCGCGTATCTCGTCCCACTCAACCCCTCTCAAGCTACCACATAGATGCGTTGGCCTCACGACTAAGTCCTTTCAACAAGGACATCTGCCGTGACAATTCCACGACAGTTGGCGGCCACAGTGGGGCCTGCACATGATGGTGATGAGTTCTTGAAGGGATTTCTTTAGGGTTCGAGAAGCTATGACCCGCCGGATTAGCAAGAGCCGGCGTGGAAGAATTCACAACAACTATGAAGTTTATTAGTCAAAAATTTAAAAAGTTTTCAGCGGCGGCATTTAGAAGTTTGAGACGAGAGAAGCTAAGGTTCGGCGTCCTGTGCGCCGCCACCGACGCGACTTGGCAAACCAAAGCCAGATCGATAAAGGAAGCCGACAGGATTTCCGCTGAGCCGCCGTACGCTGCGTCATATCAATTCGCAAGTTGCCGCTACTGCGTATATACGCTTGAAGGTCCAACTACGCAGTGCCCCATTTGCTCTCTCGAGAGAATCAACCGCTGCTGCTACTTGGAGTCCCAAGGGCCTTCACGTGAAGCTAAGCAGAATTGTTTTATGCTTCCATTACCGATCAAGAACTAGTACTTTGATCCGCCGGCTACTAGTACTAGTGCTTGTCACGTCAAGCTACAATTTTTTGGTTCCCCACAGCACGTCAAGTTACAGATATTAGGGTTACGTGCGCCGCTGCACCCGTTTGGGCATTCCGTTGAATCAGAATCAGATTTGAATTTGCGTTTCCGCTGCTACACCACCTATGAAGTCGAGTCTGAAGGTGTTTCTGTCTCCAGCAAGATCAAGACCTAAGGCTGTGGCTGTTGTTGTCCGATCCGCCGAGTTTTCTATTTCTTGTCGTTTGAAGACCTGAGGTAAAACAACAATCAGTTGCCTTTAATTCACATGAAGATCGAAGGAATCAAAGAAAGGAAGAAAAGTGCTACTCCGTCGCTGGGGAGGACACCTTGGGTCACCTTGCCACCGTGGCCTCGTGTTGCTTTGGCCTGATCCGCCGTGCTGAGCCGCCGCCACGCCTTGAACCGCCGCGCCTCCACCGGTGTTTCTTCGAGTTGGGCTCGGGGTCGACCTTGCCTCTACCTAGTTGCCACCACGAGAAGCTCCATCCACTGAGGGAAGTTCTGCTGCTGTAGCACTATGCGCCGCTGATCTACTCAAAAAACAGTGTGTGCAGACGGAGACAAAAGCAAGGTTTGACTGGTTCTAAACTGCCATTAGATGCAACCCACGTGGGATCAAAATAGCATTCGTTGCTATACACATGAGGGCCATGGCTCGGGTTTTCCAGTGGACTGACGGATACGATCAGGGTCCGCCGGCCGGACACCTCTGAGACCTGACTGGCGCATAATTTCGATTCCCTATCTGATGAGGAGCATGTTGCTGGTTACCTCGTCAACCGGACACGCCGGCAGCTATTATATGCGGATCCTAAATCTTTTAAATAAATCAGGTGATATCCATCCAGTTTATTTTTTATCAGTACTTGTTAATTATTTGGGAAAACAACTACTCTGCCCTATAGTGTTGTTATATACAAGTAAATTATTTATTAAAAAGTGTTGATATACCGCGGATATGGAGCATGCGTCAGCGTCATTTGTATGGCGTTCATCCACCGTCCCCCGCGGTCGGGTCATACATCCGGCCCGGTCTACATCAACATAAGGCCGACTCATCCGTCCGTGCCGGTTTACAACACCGGTGCCGACTTTCCTCGTCTGCACCGGTTTACAACACCGCAGCCGACTCATTTACTGTCGGGACGAGTCAGGTGGTATCCATCTAAAGTTATTTTTGGTGCATATTGTTTTTGTCAAAGAAACAATTACTCTGGTCGGCAATATATATTTTTTTGCACGATAATGACTCATTGTAAAGATGGTGTCACGCCGTATCTATGGAGTATGCGGACATACATAAGTCGCCGCCTCTGCGGACCCGGTCAACATTAACTCGTCCTCTCGCGCAGGTCACTGCGCCTGCAATTAATTCGCCGGTCCGAGCGGATTACCGCGCTTGCGATTACTCGCCCGCCCGCACGGCTTACCGCGCCTGCGGTTGACTCTCCCGTCCGCACCGGCTTACAACGCCGCGGCCGACTCATCTGTCTGCTCTCACGGCCGACTCGGTCGTGATTGGTTTTAGCGTCACTGAGGTGATCATCTATTCTGCGACGGATAATTTTCGGCCTAACATATCAGTTGAAATCTGTCTAAGTCTATTTTAGACACATATTGTTTTTATCAAAAAACAATTACGTTGGTTTGTATATTTTTATATCAGAACAATTATTCACCGCCGAAGTGGAGTTATATATTGCGGATATGGAGTGCGTAGCATCATCATTTTTCACTAATATTTATCCGTGTTGCCGTGTTCAACGGACGTGCTTACACTGCCGCCCTTGCGGTCTGGTCTACATCAACACACCGGGCCGCACCTGTCTGCATGAGCCATTTATTGAGTATGAGCAAGTCACTGCTTGGGTAGCCCGGTTTTCTTTCAACAAAATGGAGGCAAATTATCATATACTATCAACCCCCGTCTGCACTGGGTGGCTCAATGGGCAGGCGCACAAGTCGCCGCCACTACAGTTTGGTTAACTTCAAATCACCAGTTGGAAGGAACCATTGGCCGAGTTGCTGACACGGCTCATACGGGATCATTTATAACCCGCCGCAGTCACCTCAACCTTCTGTGGATTCACATCGTGCTATCAACACCAATGATATACAACTTATGCCGGTTTATATCACGGTCAAATATGGAGAATCTCAAGCCAACTCCTCGAGTCACCATGAGACTCGGGGGCTATGATGACATGACTTAGCAAATATCGTGAGATTCAAGACCCCGGGTCATTGGAGGGAAGATAACCCGGTCCCGGAGGCTACCGCCATATTGGTAAAAATTTAAAGGCTGTCAGAAAATTTCCGGCTCACAATGATGCTTCGGTTTACAATCCGGCTCAAGGTAAACATGTCTCCCACAAAGCTTTGAAGCTCTAAATATCCGGTTTGAAATTCTGGTTTAAAAAGAATTCATCTCTCGCAAGTTTGAGTTTTCCGGAAAAATTACAGGGACCAAAGAGAGTTTGTTGCACAGCACAACTCAAACATAGGCACCCGGCGAGCACAGCTCATAAATATATCACTTGGGGGCTTCCGGCTTATTGAGATAAGCTATGATTACCCTTTGATCCGGCTCATAGCCACATTTACAGGTCATTTGGGGGCTTCCTGTTCAAACATAGGTCGTATTTGAACCAAAGAGAACATAGCTGTCGGTACCCTCTTGATCGGCGCAATGCCAAACTCACTAGGGGGCTTCTTGATCGTATTCGAATCATAGCTTAACCCCTTTTGGGTCTGACTTGGATCGTATTCGAATCAGGGTCGTTAAAAACCTCTCAAGGTCATTTGGGGGCTTTTGTTCAAACATAGGTCGTATTCGAACCAAAGAGAACATAGCTGTCGGTACCCTCTTGATTGGCGCAACGCCAAAGCCACTGGGGGGCTACATGATCGTATTCGAATCCTAGATTAACCCCTTTGGTCCGGTTTACTGATCGTATTCGAATCAGAAGCCTCAAATTCTTCTTTATATTTTGCTTAAGTTTTTTGAAAACAGTCTTTTGGGTTTGTCTTGAGACTTTTTGTTCATATCTGAAGCATATATGTGGTTTCGATTAACCCGGCTTGACTTTGGATGATAAGTCGCCATATATGACAATCACAAACATTTGGAAGTTTTGGCTTCTAAAAATTGGGTTATCACCCTTACTACACAGGTATCCTAAACCGGCAGTACGATTCAATATCACAGGAACCGGTTTTCCAAACCGGATTATATTATTCAAATATTTAATAGCCAACATGGTTGGATTTTTATTATGGTTATCAATATCCAGTATTATGATGGAGGTCTTCAAAGTCACTTCAGCACAATGATTATTATTTTATTAATGGACATGATTTATTTTTACAGTGGAGGGAATAGTCCCAAGTCGCTGCAGGCTTACGACCCGGCACTTGGGGGCTACATTATTCAAATTGAGATTACATCAAATATGCAAGTCCCATCACTACAAAAAAATACACTTCTGTGATGATACGTGTTTGTCACAGTAGGTCGCTTATTTTGTCATGCATGTACATCCATGACAAATATATGATAGAGTCAAGATAGTCATACCTGTGCTGTCGTAGAAGTGTTCCATGACAGTACCAAAATTATCATCACGGAATTGTCCACTTCCATGACGATAAATCGCGCGTCACATAAGTGCTTTCGTCAAGGGTGACCGACACATGGCATCCACCGTGACGGAACATCGTTAAGCTATCGGGTCGGGTTTTGGATCCGATAACCCATTAACAGCCCCGACCAATGGGAAATTTCCACGTGTAAAATTCTTATTCGCCGGACGAAACACGTGTCAGCTCGTCAGTGGGTCAGATAGGCGCCTATGATACGTCGACGCGTGGCACGGCCCAACAGAGGCCCATTCCTGTGAAAAGGCCGGCTCGTTTGACTTGGTGAAAAGGTCGCGGGCCGGTCCATGGAAACCCTATTAACGGCCTGTACGTTCGCATATAGCCCATTTACAGCCCGCTAACCCAAGGCCCGTTACGCCCTATCCGAATTAGGCCCAGTAGCATCATCTGGGCCATGCAATATGATTCCAGCCCGTTTTCACTTCTAGCCCATGTATGGCCCATGACGTCTTTCGGCCCATATGAGGCCCTATGTAACTCTTGGCCTATTAACGGCCCATAGTGAAACTGGCCCGTAATGAACAGTGTATCACTGTACACCCATTAATGACCCGTGGTGAAACTGGCCCGTAATGAACAGTGTATCACTTTATACCCATTAACGGCCCGTTATTCCGTTGGGCCGTTTCCAGCCCATGTTATCTTTCGGCCTTCTCAGAGCCCATTTATTCTTGGGCTCATTTCCAGCATTCGTTTACTTACGGCCCGTTACTGCTTGTGGGCCAAATTCAGCCCGTGGTTATAGTCGGCCCATTTGTGGTTCGTTAATACGTTGGGCCGTTTTCATAGCGTCATCAAATACGGCCTATTAACGATGGCCCGTTACAGTCGGCCCATGAACGGACGATTCCAACTCTAGCCCGTTTACAGTCATAATGCGGCCTGTTATTGGCCCATGTTTGGCCAATCGATCATTCAGCCCGTATAAGGCCCATTGATGATATGACCCGTAGAAGGCCCATTGTTTCTATGGCCCGTAGAAGGCCTACTGTTTCTACGGCCCGTAGAAGGCCCACGGTTTCTACGGCCCGTAGGAGGCCCAGTGTCACTACAGTAAATATTAGCCCATGGTTATTGTGGCCTAGTTTTAAAAAATAGGTTATTGCAGCCACTAGTTAACCGCGGAAAAAGAACTGCAATGACTACAAGAAAACAAATAAACAAGACAATAAGGAAATAAATAAGCAAGCAACTAATGCTAGGCTATCACGGCTATTACACGTATTACATCCACTGGGCATCAAAGTTGGCCACCAGTGCAAATATAGGGAACAAAGTAGCATATCATATACACTGGCCGTCAAAATTGGCCACCAGTGCAAATAAATGCCGTAGCAAAACAAGAGCATAACTGAAACAACTTCAGAAGAGCTCAAGAAATGTTATCCTGGGTATCCACCATGCTGGCAATAAGCTTAGCAAGCTGGTTAGCTTTCTCCTGTTTGGCGCTAAAATCCTCCAACGCTTGATGTGGCACCAAAAAGTATGCATCTGAATGCTCCAGGGACTTCCGCAGTCCTTCCGCTTCTTGTCGTAGCACAGCTGATCGATGTCTTTCAGCTTGTAGTTGAGACTCAAGAAACTGAACTGATTCAGACAGTAAGTTTGAATAGCTTGTGCAAGCGGTAGTGGCCAGTAACTCCAACACTAAACCAAGACAGGATGTGTCACTATCCTGAACCTTATCTGCATTACTTTCTTTACCGTTGCTTAATAAGGCACTCTTCCCCAATATTCTGTCAGCATTCTAAGAGAAGAAACAAGCAGACACATAACAAGTTTAGCATGTACTAGTATATGAAACTCATTTCGGTGAACCAGTTCATTAGTAAGGTGGACAACATTAAACTACCAAGTCTTCTATTGCCAAGTACTAGTACATAATAAAAAGCATCAAACAAACATATATCTATGTCCTATGGTAGCAATGGAATCTTAAATTAGAACAGTTGTTCTTCAGGTTTAGGCACTTGTTCTACATGAACAGAGTAAAGTAGGACGCAAGAATATAATACTTAAAAATAGAAAATGAGCTCATAGACCTTACCACATTCTTGGTTCGGGACCAGTAAAGAACAAGGCGTTCCCAGTCATCGTCCAGTAAATGTGTCTCAGGAGAACGTAGGGGAATTTGATGAGTTTCTTTGCCGGTGAAGTACGTTTTCTTCAGGTAATTCCGATACTACCACCAAGCATTCTTGAAGATAGCAGAGGCATTCGCACAGGTTACCTCATCCTGAGTTTCCAAATCGGTCCTTCTCTATAGATGAAAATGGGAAAAATTGCTGTATTATAACCATCATGGAGGTAGGATGTATGGGACAAAGCAAAGTAATTGCCATGAATAACATTACTTACACATAACTCCTGGACTAACACCCGCAACTGGCATTTTCCTTCATCTTCAGTATAATATTTCCAAGATGGGAAGATACGCACATACGATTTAACAACATCAAATGCGATAGATGCTAAACTACGACTAGCTGGTTGTGCTTCCTCCACAGGAATAGGCGTACTAACTGGTGGAGTTGGGGTTCGCCGTGATAGTACTGGCCCTTTGGGCACTGGAGCTGCCTTACTAACTGCTCTTGTTTGGGAGCTCTGTGGTGGAGATGGTGATGTGTTAACAGGAACTGGGTTACTATCCGCTGAGGTTAGTTTGGGTGAAGCTGGTTCTCTGTCCATCGTAGTAGGGGTACAATCTGCAAGAGTTTGGGTTATGTGTGGTAGGGCTGGTTCTTGTGCATGTACAACCGGGGTGCTATCTCCACCAAGAGGTAGTACTGTTTTATTTGAAGACCGTGTTTTTAGTCCGCTAGATACTGGCATCACCCACTCCAATTCAAATGGCTGATAAACAGGAAACATAGTTGAATGTACAGACATTGTATGAGAGACAGATGCAATAGATAGTGTAGAAAAAAAGAGGGCATGAAATAGTTGACATGTATATTGTTTAACTAAAACGGATAGCATGACATAATTTCACATATATGATGTCTATCTAAACTGGATAGCATAGCATAACATAATTTAAAGATATGATGAATAACTAAACAGGATCGCATGACATAATTCACCTACATGTTATCTAAGTAATCAGGATCGCATCATTTAATTCACATATGTGATTTATATGCTAAACAGAGGGCATTCGATATGATGTCTGAACTAAGAACATGGTGTTGAATATTGTGTATATGATGTCTAAACTATGCAATGCAAGACACCGTATGCATGATATGAGCAGTATAACCGTGCCAAGTTAGAGCATACACCTCAGTGGGGGAATAGGACTGGTCATCTGTCTCTGAATCCATCTCTGAGGAGCTATCGGGACCCAACAAGAGATCTGCTTCGACAGGTAGCACTGTCTGCTCTGAATGCCTTGTTTTCACTCCAGGTTTTTCCATCTCCCACCCAAATGGCTGATTCACAGGAAGAGTAGTTTAATGTACAAACATTGTCGACAAATGGAAATGTAATGAAGAAAAGGATGGGCAAGATATCATTCAAATATATGATGCCTGGTTAAACAGGATGGCATTTCACATTTCACATATATTATGGCTGGCTAAAAGACATGAGACTACATAATTCCCATATATGATATAGAAACTAAATAGGTGGCATTACAGAACATGTCTAAACTAAGAAGATGACATATATGATGTCAAAAGTAGGTACTGCAAGGCAACATATGCATGATATGACTAACATCATCATGCCAAGGTAGAGCAAACACCTTGGGGTGTAAATAGGAGTGGTCAGCGGCGTCCGAATCCGCCTCAGAACAGATATCTTCCTCTGGATTACAATCTGGAGAGGGGTGGGGAGGGTTTGCCATTGAACCCACCATGGAGCGATGTCTGCATGCCATTGTATTGCCGCACAAAACTCTTCACTTTTTCTCTACATGTTCAGCATGACTGAGTACAATATCTGACATGCATACGAAAAAAATATGGTGAGATTATGTAAGGAGAGCATGCAAAAATTTAGAGTGATGGTAACAACTAGTGGATCGATGTTTTTCCGTTGAACCAAAATAGCCCTAATGGATCGACGTGAATGTATAGTAAAAAGTGATGCAACAAGTGTACAACCTCTCTGCCGTAGCCGTGTCGACCTCAGCATCATTGGGTTGGTCGCTGAAGCTGTTGAGGCAGAGGTGGCTGTCGGAGGTGTCGAGGAAGATATGAGGAATCTGTAGACGGTGTCCAGGGCACTGCTCTGTTGTGATGGATCGTTCTGTTGTTGGAGCAGCTCCAGTGAGCCGTAAGACGTCAAGGCTGAAGCAGCACAAGACAAACATCGTCAATCTCAACTGGGATTCTAATAGCATATCCAATAGGATGATGTCAAATGGATGTACAGTTAACATCACCAAAAACCACCTGACTACAACAGATGAGGTAAAAACTGTTGACTCTGAACTTAACTGTCAAAACTGAAATTTACTGTGGAATCTGAATGCTACTTTCGTAACTGAACGCAATGGTAGCAGAGAGGCACTTGACATGTAGTTTAGGGAGGGCCTGCAGTTCATCTTCAACCTGCACCCCCCTGAGCCGCCAGCCACCACCGGCCGAACCGCCGGCCCCAGCGCCGCCTCGCCGCCCTGAAACAACTCACCCCCGCCACCACGGGCAGCCCTCTAGGCCCCCCACCCCCACCCTGAACCCTAAGATAGATAGTGGGGTACCTCTCTGGCGAGCCCCGTCCCCGCTGAGGGTGGTTCTTCCTTAACTCCGGCGAGCCCCCCCAACCCCTGAAAATCGACTGACCCAAAAGTCGATTCAGTCGACTGAAGTGTGGCTTAATCGGAGCAGAGCAGCAGCACGAGCGAGGGGGAGAGCAGCAGCAGCAACTGGGCGAGCGAGCGATCGAGCGAGAGCCGGAGCGGCAGCAGCAGATCCGACTGGTATGGACGCCGTCACCGAAGGGGCCTCGCACTGGGGGAGAGCCGTTGTGGAGATGTCGCCCACGGCGCCGGCTTCAAGGTAGCCACTCCATGGGGGGTGCGGGATGGAGCACCGTCGGCGCCGGGAGGTCGAGTTAAGGAGAAGGTGTGATGCGATGAGTGTACAACCTCTATGGTGGCGCCGAGTAGGCCTTGGCTTCATCTGAGGAGTCGGTGAGGATGTTGCGGTTCTGGTGGAGCAGGTTAAGGTGGCACTGTGGGGATGGAGCAGCCACGATAGATGAGGCGATCGTCGGAGCAGCCCCTTGGAGGTGGAGGACGGGGCGGCTGAACTGGCGGGACGATGAGATGGACGACGGATCCTCATCCGGGGAGGTGGACGAGGGACGTCGAGCTGTTGCGGTGGACGACGTCGTTGGGGAAGAGGCTCCGGCTGGGCAGCGGTGACGTGGTGGACAGAGGAGGGTTGGGTTTCGCGGCTAGAGCGGAGAGGTTATGGCGGCCTGGGATTTCGAATGGCGGAAAGGGGGCGATGGGAGGGGGTGAAGCATGGCTTAGGAACGCGCTTGTCCAAAATGTAGGGTGTGTTACAAAAGTACCCCCCACCAATTTTAACTAGCGGCCCTTTCGGCTCAGGGTTAGAAGGGGGATTTCGCGTGTCGGGATTTGGCAGCTGGAGGGAGTTTTCACGCGTGTTGTAATTTCAGGATAGCGAGGTGCGGGTTGTGAAGGCGCCAGTTTTGGGAGCACGATATCTGAATTTTCGGGATATAACAAGACGCGGGTTGAATTTTAGGGACAAGCCTAATGTGTAGTAATATTGTACTTGTACGTACCAAATCAATTCGCACTTCTCTCAACCAAAAAGAAAACGAAAAAAAATAAAACTATTCACACCACACAAAGAGAGAGTCTTGCCCCGTTTTACTATACAAATGCTATTCAAAGATAGTACTCCCTCCTTCCATCTATATAGGGCCTAATGCGTTTTTCGATGCTAACTTTGACCAAATATTAGAGCAGTGATATATGACATGCAACTTACACAAAGCACACCGTTAAATTCGTCTGTGAAAGGTTCTTTCAATGATATAATTTTCACATTGTGCATGTCATGTACTATTAATCTTGTCAATAGTCAAAGGCGGTCTTAAAAGTCTCATGACGCCCTATATAGATGGAAGGAGGGAGTATGAATCCATGTTATGTCCGATTAAATTTTTTCGCTTGCTGTATAATGCATGTAACCTACTCATACCAACATTTTAGTGCATTCCAAATGTCTATACTACCGCTGCAATTCGAACTAAATTTGAATTCATTTCTCTATTTCAATAAGAATCTACAATCATGATTGTTGCCAACTTCAACCATCATAGTTTCCTTGCTATCCGCCAGATATAAATCAGACGGCCTATAATGCAGGATGGCAGGCACACCATCATCAACAACTCCGTTTTTTTATAAGAGTAGAGATAAAATATATTAAATGTAGTATACCATGTTCATAACCACACCATGTGTATCACCGTTATATATATTCACACATCCATCGGTTTGAAACACAATGATAAATTCTTCAAATATCCGAATTCGCTTGTTATAATGAAGTATATATGATCTCTATTCGTCTTTTACACCCACACAACCCTCTTATCTTTGTAGCTAGCGCTAACTTTCTCTTGTGCATGCACACGCCTGCATCCCTCTCACCCTCCCTCAGCATTCTCTAGCTCCATCGCGCAAATTCGTCTTTTCACTTTAAGTCGTTCACCCACGGTGTGTGAAGGCCCCCCAGCTCCTTCTTTACGGCACACATCGATCGATATGCCTCTCTAGCCAGGTGTGCCTAGCACAAACACAAGCTTCCCCTCTTCTCTTTTCACCGTCCATGCCTCACTCCCACCACTCTTTTCATCGTTCTCGTACTCGCACACTCCTCCCCCTCGATATAGTATGCCTCTCGTACCACCTCCTACATGCATCCCTCTCTCTCTATCCTTCTCCTCGTGCCTCATTTGCTTCTAACACACACATGCATGTATACCGATCGATCTCCCAACATATACCTAGATCGACTTTAACTACCCCCCATCGATCGACATACCTCACAAGTTATGTCTCTCTTTTCTCTTACAAAGGGCGATTGATCTTCCTATGTAGTTACGTCTGCTTACCACAGCCACATCGTTCCCCTCATCATTCGTGCATGCCTCCTGACCCGTCTCTCACACGCACGTGCACAGACAACAAGCAGCCATCTCCTCTCTTATTGATATTGCGGGTGTGCCCTCCGTTTGTCTAGCAAGCCTATCCTACCAATTGTTAGAAGCAACTCCAGTACCACCCCCTCCAACACTCTAGTTGTGTCTCTCTCCCAACCTTATTCATCTCCTGCACATATGCATGGATGCCGATCGATCTCCCTTAATACATGAGGAAGATCGATCTCCTTAATACATGAGGTAGGCCTCTCTCCTCCTCCACACATATACCAGCCATTGTACCTCTATAGTTAATTGGGCCTCCCTCTTCCCCCACCACACACTATAGTCGAGCGTAGTAGGTAGGTATCCATGCCACAGAGACAAACTGCACATGCCCCATCTCACGTTCCAGTAGGCCAGCCACCCTATATCTTTGACGTGGGCACACACAAATTGGATGGCACTCTTTATCGATCACGCGCGCGCGCGCACACACACACATCATCATCCCTCTCTTCGATTCTATGGACACCTCAAGCCGATGATACCTCCACTCTTTTCTCGTGGATCGCCCCCTCTATATATATGTTATATCTAGGACTCTATTTCACACACATTGCATATGTTAAATTTTTTGATTGACCCCCCCCCCACACAAAAAAACTCTCAAGAACCCACACACTATATCTCTCTAGGTTTGTATCTCTCTCACACAACCCCACGTAGGTGGTGTACGTATACAAGAAGAGAATAGGTGCACCGTGCACGTACTCACGCTTCGTGCCCAGCCACACCCGCGCGGGTACACAGTGGAGCTCATTTCTCCGCAGAAGCTGAATTTGTTTTTGAAACATCAAGTGACCAGAGACTCGAAAACTTATTTTCCCATTAGTGACTTGTCAGGGCGGTGGATTTTAGTGTGTACGATAATGTTGCATCCACCTAAAGTAACAAAAGTTCTTACATAAACTTCCTAGTAATTCCCTCTTCATAGGTGCAGCATTACTCCTAACATTTGTAATATCAGTTTGAAACTTGTAATATTGTCGTGTCCTATTCCTGCATTTTCAAAATCCTGCGAATCAAACAGGTCCTAAGTTGGTGATGATGTTGTGCCTCCCATCTTTCACCAATAGCCGTCGGATCTAGATCTGACGCATACAAACCAAGCTTCTCCATTTTTGCAAAAAGATGCCCGCACTTGTTCCCTATTTACAAAAAACTCCTTGTCTCTCACAATCAGCCTCATCTCCTCCCCACCTCATCTAGGAGTAGAAGGCCGTGGAAAAATCTGGCGCGATGGCCGCTGCCAGAGCCGTCCACCCCCAATGTTGGTGTTCCGTGCAATGCACGGGCATCTATGCACGGGAAATTATGTCGAACAGGGCTAGTTGTAAGAAGGCTAGCTCTACAGCCATGATGATAGTGACTACAGACGGCGAGGCTGACTATGGTATGCCAAACACGGCACCTATACTCAGGTGTCATCTCCGGCGCAGGGTCTTGTCACTTCACTGTGACGAGCAGCACGTAATAATTTGACCAACGGGTAGTAGAGTGCTAGTGCTCCTACTAATACATTGGTAGTACTACTACTAGTACTAGTAGCACCACCGTCTGGATTTACGAGTACTACCACATCCACCGGCACCGAGGAACGTCTCCAGGTAGTATTGCTTGATCCCGCCAGGGCGAGGGGCCGCTTGGACGACAGCTTCGTCTCGTTGTTCGACGAGGTCCTCGTCGGTTTCCTCAACAAGTTCACCGTCGTTAAGAAGCTTGCGGACGACTTTGACGTAAGCCTCCAGCCGACGCGCCCAGGCTCTGCGATGCCCGCCACCCTCAATGGCCACTATGGTAACAACCTCTTCGACACACTGTTGGCCCTGCGACTGCCCGCCGTCGCGCCGGAGCATGTCCACCTCGAGATCGCGCTCGCCGCGCAGCGCCTGGCGCAGCAAGACACCATCGACATAATCACCCACGTCTACGCACAAATCGTCCACAAGGACTACTACATGCAAGAGGAGGACGATAGGACGCTGGCCTTCTTGGAGTGCAGGGCAACCTTGGACGGCACTATTCTGAAGCACGTTGAGCTCGCTGCCAACGCCGCTGCTCCTCACACGTCGGTTGGTGACCTGGCGCACTAGGGCGTGAGGATGTCGTTGAACGTTGATGGATCCGTATGTATTTTTATCTTTCCGTCAAATCCATGTAGTAGTATATGATACTACAGTAATTATCTTACCTTTCGCATCAACTTCATAATTTTCGTACGTACTCCATGCATGAATGGCGCCAGAACCAAACTTCTCATTACTCTAGGCAAAATCATTATTTTCTATCTATCGGTCGCGCCATGGAGCAGAACCAAATTTTACAAGTTACGACTTCAAAAAGAAAAGCCTGCCGTGTTCGCGTCGCACCCCCACACGGTTGGTCCGGCATGCCGCTCAAGCGGGAATGGGTGCGGTGTTGCATTTTCACTTACAAGTGGGACCGCAGTTGAGCAAACCGACTATCGGCAAACCCCCACCCCGCCCACCGCGCGATGGCTGAGAAAACAGGAGGGAGAAGAGATGGCTGTAGCATGGACTCCAAGAATATTGGTGTCGGATGGGACTCGTGTGGGTGGCGTGTGCCGTACTGCTAGATGTGAATGCTACTGAGTTATGGCCCATGCCACCCCACTATATCGAGCCTATATCGAGGTACGTAGAACAAATTTCCTGCAGTCCGTGCTCAGCCCTCCTCTATCTCTCTTCTCAGCCAGCCAGCGGACGCGCGGAGCCCATTGTCTGTTTGCTCACATGCGGCCCCACATGTCAGTGAAAACGCAAGAGGACCCACTGAACCTGCACATCTTTCACCTCGACGTGCTGGTGATGAAAAACAAATCCAATAAAGATCTTCGGTGGCCGCTTTTGGAGTTACTCAAGAGTAGTAAGATTCTATTTACAGTTCAACCCAAGATGCACATCTCGTGGCTTCAACTACCACTCTATTTTCTTTCATGACACGACCTGGATGCTGGATGTCCCACGTGTCGGCAATAGGAGGAAGAACCCGACCAAATCTTCGGTTCTGCTCTCGGATTAGACTAGTTGTGCTAAATTAAAAAATTTATTATGTACTCCCTCCGATCCAAAATACTTGACTTCCATTTGTCCAAAAATGGATGTACCTATATACTAAGACAGGTCTAGATACATATATATTTTTACAAATAGAAGGCATGTATTGTGCAACGGAGGGAGTAGAATGGATGCAAGTTTTTGTATTGGGAAGAAGAGTACATCCATATATTGATAGAGCGCAATTTAGTAGATGTTCTGTCACTTTTAGCTAGCACAGACGCAAGATCGAGCCTCCGCAGATCAACAATGAATGCATCGAGAAGGCACTAATCCAACTTACAGGAGTAGTAAAATGTATTCTTGTGGTTCTTGTTTTCTTTGGTCTTGCTTTTCTAGTCAAAATTATCGTTGGAGTTCGTGCAAACGAAGGTGCTTTTTGGGTTGTGCGTTGGAGTTGGCCTTACAAGTGGGACCACAGTTAAGGAAACCGACTATCGGCAAACCCCCACCTCGCCCGCCGCGCGATGGCTGAAGTTAGAGAAACGACGAGGTTGAAGAGATTGCTCTAGCACGGGCTCCAAGAAATAATATGGTGTTAGATGGATGTCGTGGTGGTGGTGTGTGACGTACTCCTGGACGTGAATGCTTGTTCTGGCACATGCCACCCTACTACTCCTACTACTTACTCCTACTAGTATATAGTATACTAGTATCGAGGATTCGAGGTGCTGGTTACGTACAACGAACGCATTAACATATGGCTACAGTAAAAACACCCGCCCGACGCACGAAGCATGTGAAGCTAGTACAAATTTAGAGAAGCGACTCGAAAGCCATTCATAAATTTACTAAGTTTATCACAGGCATATCATTTTATTACATACAACAGGTCATCAACCCACATCGGCAACGAGGATACATTATAAATACTAAAGTTTTCACCACACAACAAATAACAAGCCATGAAATGAAATTCAACTCAACCATTCCGCGGCGTTGGAAACGCTTGCTTTGAATGACAAGTGATTCTCTGGGACGGGCCATCCGTTGTCGATCTGGAGACCAACGCAGGACCGACCATCCAGGCTGAAGCGGCCTACTATATCAGTACCAGGGTAGGGAACCACCCAAATGTCCGAGGTATAGACACAGTTGCTTCTCATAAATGTGTCAACAACAGTTGGATCGCCTTTCACCATCATCGGATAGTTTTGTCCAAGGAAGAGCGAGTTTTCTCCAAGACTATCAATTCTGTGCCAGGGAGAAGGAGTTGGCGCTAGCACACTAGTATCCATCCCGAATACCATGCAATGGGTGTTGGAATAGGTCCGGAGAGTGCGACCATGGGAGACACCTGCTTCCTTAGCAGTAACATCATCAGTGGGCTGTATACACACAAGAAGAGGTGATCCATAGGAATTAGTTGCCAGGCGCCACAAAGTATATGGGCGCTGCTCGTGATCATCACCATCGGCATCTCCCCCTTGGTTATAAAATTTTTCAAGTATAGGTGGTGGGATGTTCACAGGACCTTAGAAACATAAGAAGAAGGTTAATTAGTAAAGGGAAACTTGCTAACCCGCATGCATGTGGATGAAACAATTATAATTACGGTGGAAGACAAACATACCGAAACTACTAGGATGCCATGCAAAAATAGTTCCACGAGTGGTGGGAGCAAACACAAGGCCCTCGTATTGAATTGCATCACAGTACTCATCCATGTACAGAAACTGATTTTTGAGCAATATCCATCGAGTCGAACCACGAAGGACGGCAACAAGCTTGTCGAAGATAGCAACAACTTGATAGTTGTTGTAATTCCAAGAGCAGTTGGGAACTCGACAAACTGCTATCTTCCGTAGAAGATAGTCACCATGATCGTATTTGAACGTACGTACATTACCGGTGTGCTCAACCTCTGGGCAGTGTGCTGAGATTTTTGGAAGTGGAACCCGGTGACGAGTGTACACATTCACAAGTTCCCACTCGCAGTTGGACCCAATGTAAACAACCCAATCTCCATTTGTGCCCGCCCAAGCCTTGCGCTCAAGCGATGGCATCTTAACATCATATGTATCATTATCAAGCGGCATCAACTCGCACAGGGCGAGGCCTCCGTCGTGCCAGCGCCAGTCATCAGGGTCATGGCGAAGAAGATAGGGGAGATTAAACCGCTTCTTGACTCTTGGGTTCTTTGTAATGATGTTATTAGTTGAGTCGAGAATGGGCTTGAACGAACCCGCCATGCTAGCAGAGGTGATGACGTCGCACCGATCAATGAGTTCCTCCACCACGTCATCTTTCAGATTGGGGCAAGAATAACGGGGTCGTTTCCGGCCTGTTCCCTCCATGGAGAAGACGATCGAACAATGGCAGAAGAAAGGGTGATGGGCTGAAGGAAAATGGAGGAGGGAGAGGAAGAGCATGCGACAACAGTTCCAAATTGAGAGGGAAAGGCGAAGAGTCGGTGGACGGTTGCGAGTTTGCCACGGTTCACGAAGAGGAGCCCCGGTCTACACGATCGTTCGGAAATACTCCTACTACTCGCCGTTGTCTCACTGATATATTGGAACGGGACCACATGTCAACGAAACATGGTGTGTAATTTCTCATGCAAAATGTGATCTGGCCGCGTTGGCCCGAGGTGCCGCATTAGTTATCGACCTTTATTTTTTTAATGGCGTGCCGATCATTTTTGAAGCACGACTAACTGGTACTGTACGTGGAGAGGATGACAGCAGGGACCCGCCAAGGTCATGGCAGTACGCAAGCAAGTGCCTCCTTATTTCAAGCCAATAAAAAAATGGCTCCTCCTAGTGGATTTCTGACATCTGGGTCCCATGCCATTGTCAACGTAGTCAATAAACGAGAGAATTGCACAACGAGCGGCTGACACCAGGGATCCAGCAGCTCGCCCAGTTATTTTTGTTTTGGGTTAATTTGATAAATGCCACTCCAAATCTGGTGTATCCGAGAAATGCCACTGCAATTTCCAAACTTTGAAAAATGCCATTTCATGCCATTTCTAGTGGCATTTTTCGAAGTTTGGAGTGGCGTTTTTCAAAGTTTGCAAACTGCAGTGGCGTTTTTCAAAGTTTGCAAAAATTGTAGTGGCATTTTTCAAAGTTTGGAAATTGCAGTGGAATTTTTATGAATCGCCATAATTGGAGTGGCATTTATCTAATTTGTTTTTGAGACGGAAGCAGGGTGTCAACTGGGCTGTGCGGGACACTCTCGCCTGTCTAGACAGCCTTTTCTTTTATGTTTACCACACACCAGCCCAGTAGTTTTTTCTTTCTGAAAATGGCTAGCCCAGTTCTTTTGTGATTTGTCAAGTAAGTCGCTTTATCAGGCTTGTTGGGCTGGAAATCTTTCAAGACGAGGAGAGATTCATTGGGCTGGCCGAGAAAATGGCCTATCAGTAATGAGAAATGGGTTGTACATTTTTAAAACACATCAAACCGGCAATTATTTTCAAATATATTTTTTTCATTTCAAGATTTTAAATTGCATTGATTTTTATGTGTCGACAATTTATTGGATTTTATATTGATATACATTTATTTTTAAAACCAGTCTGAATGTGACTCGAAATTTCGGGATTAAAAATAGTTCAGACCGCACCGACATATGCAAAATTTTGTATAATTTTTTAACCGTGGCCACAATATGGGTTATAATGCTAACATAAAGAATATGAGCTCCAAAAAAACCCGTAAGAATTAGCAAATGGGCTATAAATTATTTGAAATAATGGCAGATGGGCTGTATGTTGTTTTCCACAGATTTGAGGCTTTCCACAGATGGCCTGTATACTGTTGGATGTCCATCCAACGGCCGTCGTGCTTCTTCAATCTCTGCTCTTCCTGCTCTAGCCGCTCAAACAAGCACCGGCGGGACTTCCTGCTCCCTCCTCCGCGCGGCCAGCTGTGCTGCCGCGCAGGCCTCACCGCCCCACCCTACTCCCATCACTGGCCTAGCCATCCCTCTACTCACCCACACATGTTGTTATTCTCCGGCAACGGCAGACGAACCAGTGAACCCTCGTACAGTCGTACTCCCCTCCGCGTGGGAAACAAAAACAACGGCCGGGTCTTCCATGCCTCTGTGTTGTTCCCTTCCTAGGCCTCGCCGTCGCCCACCGCCCTGGTGCTCTCGGCGTGGCGTGGTCAGCGTGGTCAATGACCGACATGCATCTGAAGTGGACTGTACGTGGAGAGGCTGACAGCTGGGTCCACGGCCGCACGCAAGGAAATGCCTCCTTATTACACGCAAAATAATGATTTCCTCCACCTGACATCTGGGACCCACCGAAACGGCCTCTGTATTTCGCGAAAAAAATGTTACCACCGCTGACAGCTCGGACCCACCAGCTATATCTTCGCACGCAAGGAAGTGCCTCCTTATTACGCACAAAAAAATGAATACTCCCCCTGCTAGCTGGGACCCAGTATAGTGGGCCTACTAAGTTGACGGGGACGAAGGGCGTTGTCAACTTAGTCAATATGCACGATTCTAGCTCGACTGACCGTACGATGTCCATCCAACCGCCGTAGTGCTTCTTCAACCTCTGGTCTTCTTGCTCCAGCCGCCCAAAGCAGCGCCGGTCGTGCCGCCTCCTCCTGCCTCCCGTGGACGGCTGTGCTGCCGCGGAGGCCTCACCGCCCCCATACTACTCCCACCGCTGGCCAGGCCATCCCTTCACTCCACTCACCCACACCCCCTGTTATTCTGCGGCGACGGCAGCGCAGCCGAACCAGTGAACCCTCATACTCCTCTCCGCGTGGGCATCCACTGCCGCGTCTTCCCCGGCTCCGCGTCGTCCCCTTCCTAGGCCTCGCCGTCGTCCACCGCTGTGGTGCTGTCAGCGCGGCGTGGTCAATGTGGTCAACGACCGAATTCTATCGGAAGAATACTATACGTGGAGAGGCTGACAGCTGGGTCTACGGCAGCCGCAAGGAAGTGCCTCCTTATTACGCGGAAAATAATTATTCCTCCACCTGACAGCAGGGACCCACCAGACGCCCACCAGTATATCGCGAAAAAAATGTTTGCCCCTGACTACTGGGACCCACCCGACAGTCCATCGTATTTCGTAAAAAAACGTTCCCCCTGCTGTCAGCTCGGACCCACCGGAAGTGCCTCCTTATTACGCACAAAAAAATCAATACCCCCCTGCTAGCTAGGACCCACCTTGGTGGGAGGCTGACTTGTGGGCCTACTAAGTTGACGGGGATGGAGGGCTTTGTCAACTTAGTCAATATGCACGATTCTAGCTCCAGTGACCGTATGATGTCCATCCAACGGCCGTAGTGCTTCTTCAACCTCTGGTCTTCTTGCTCCAGCCGCCCAAACCAGCGCCAGTCGTGCCTCGTGCTCCTGCCTCCCGTGGACGGCTGCGATGCGGCGGAGGCCTCACCGCCCCCTACTACTCCCACCGCTGGCCAGGCCATCCCTCTACTCACCCACACCCCCTGTTATTCTGCGGCGACGGCAGCCTCACACCGCAGCGAACTAGTGAACCCTCGTACTCCTCTACGCGTGGGCATCCACCGCCGCGTCTTCCCCGGCTCCGCGTTGTCCCCTTCCTAGGCCTCGCCGTCGTCCACCGCCCTGCTGCTCTCGGCGCGGCGTGGTCAACGTGGTCAAGGAACGGCTTCCATCGGACGTGGACTGTATGTGGAGAGGCTGACAGCTGCGTCCACGGCCGCAGCAAGGAAGTGCCTCCTTATTACGTGCAAAATAATTATTCCTCCACCTGACAGCGGGGACCCATCGGACGGGCCACCGTATTTCGCGAAAAAAACATTTGCCCCTGACTGCTGGGACCCACCAGCTACATCTTCGCATGCAAGGAAGTGCCTGACAGTCGGGACCCACCTGGTCGAAGCGTACGTAGCATTGTCATTCTGGTCGCGAACGTGTACGTACATATATACTGGTGGATGTAGAGGCGCGCACGTGTCGTAGTAGAGGCGCGCACGTAGCATGTACACGTACGTACAGCGGCCAGGGTGCAAGAAAGAAAATACGGCCATGTATGTGTACATACGGGCGGGGTCTCGAACGCCTACTCGCGCATACGTACGTCCAGGGCTCGTGTACATGGCTGTGTCGGAACGGAGAAACAGCGTCGTCGTCGTGTTCATGGGGAGGCAACGAATGCGTCGTGTTCCTCGGGAGGACTTGGACGGAATAGGCGATGGAAACGAGGCCTGGCGTACCGCAGAACGGAGGAAACGGCCTTGTGTTCGACCGGCCATGTTCGAAACAGGATCGTGTTGATCGGGAGGGGTCCGGCGTACCGCAAAACGGAGGAAATGGACCTCCTACGGTCGAAACGAGGGTCCTGTTCATCGGGAGGGGTGTGGCATACCGCAAAACGGAGGAAACAGACTTGTGTTGGAGCGCTACGGTCGAAACGAGGGTCCTGTTCATCAGGAGGGGTGTGGCGTACCGCAAAACAGGACTCCACGGGATACTTTTCATCTCCACCGTCGACCCCCTCCAGCCTCCACGAGTTGTTGTTCATCCACCGTCGACCTCCTCCAGCCTCCACCTGCGATTGTTCATCCACGGACTCCTGTTCATCCAGCATCCACCGCGTGCTACTCCACTGGCTACTGTTCAACCAGCCCTCTCCGCGGGCTCCTGTTCAACCACCCCTCCACGGGCTACTATTCATCCTGCCCTCCACCGTCTACTGTTCATCCTTCCCTCCATGGTGTGGTCCTGTTCATCCAGCCCTCCACGGGGTCCTGTTTATCCAGCCCCAACCGGCTCGATCGATCGGGGTCCTGTTCATCCAGAGGCAACACCACGGGGTCCTGTTCATCCACCCCCACCGGGAACTGTTCATCCAACCCCCCCGGCAACGCTCACTGTTCATCCAGAGGCAGCATCGATCGGCTTCAGTTAGCAGCAGTAGCGAAGGAATCGCTCGATCAGGTTCAGTTAACAACCATCGATCGATTGCTCGGGTTCAGTAACGCGTAGCCTGCAGTGCAATCGCTCGGGTTCAGTTAGAGCCCAATGCCTCGCTTGGGTTCAGTTAGAGCCAACGCCTTGCACACACGCGCGTACGTGTATGAGAGAAGCACGCATCGCTCGGCCCCCGACCTCCGACCGTAACCGGGAACTCCCCGAAATTTTCCTCCCCCTCGCTTCTACCATGGTTTTTCCCGTCATGGACGGCCCAAAGAATGTCATGCAGCTGCGTCTCCGGCCAGCCCAGGACGAAAAGCCCATTTTCTGTCATGATTTTTTGTCATAGAAGTAGGAGCCCACCACATCTATGATGATACCGGGTTTTGTCATAATTATCGTCATAGAAGTGTCATATGTATGACAGAAAAAAATTTCGTTCGGCCCAAAATGTCACGGATGTCTTTTTTGTAGTGCATGTCACTGCCAGCATGCACCATGGCACTTGGGGGCTAATGTAAAGTCATTTTTTGATCAACTTATTGAAGACCCGCCTCATCCCATTGTAATGAGCCGGCCCTTGGGGGCTACCAATTGCTCCTGTCAAAAATTCAAGGTACACAAGTCTCATTCCATTATATTGAAAGATCCACTACTCAGTTGGTAGAGTAGAAAGCTCTTAACCTTATGGACGTGGGTTCAAGCCCCATGGTGTAGATTACATCATATGATGTTATTATCAATGAACTATATATAAAGTCCCAGCTCAATATTATCTAACTGAGCCGGCCCTTGGGGGCTACACTGTTTGAAGTTTTTGTGAGCATAAGACAATTACAAGTCCCAGGTTGATGCAAGCATGACAACCCGGCACTTGGGGGCTACATATGTGGAATAATCAGTTTTGACTAGTGACTGAAGATGAGTAACATGGATTTCTTCAAAGTAGTAATATTTATATTGAAGCAAGTCTTAAGTCATCACTTTGTCCTGCTCAAGGATTGGGGGCTACAGGTAACACGGATATAAGGGAGAAATATTTTCAAATTATCTGTTTTGAGCAAACTAGATTGACCCGGCATCACCAATTATTACTACCCGGTGTCTACAACAATCATGACCCGGAATTATCAGTTTTTATAACCCGGCAATGGTGGTAATCATGACCCGGCAAGTTCTACATCTTCAAGCCGGCTAAAAATCAGATGAGTATTTCAAGACCAATATTTTTTTAAGTACTGGGAGCTGAATCAAATATTCTTCACAATATATTTCTGTGAGAAGCCAATGCCAGCAAATTGATTATGAAGCTGGTCTATTGACCCAGACTTTCCAGAAGGAGGAAATAACAAGGACTTAAGGGTGATCAGGTACCGGCTTACAAGAATTGTTAACCCGGAGCACAACCTACCAAATTTGTTCTTGTGTTTGTTTTGCAGGATCAGTTTAACATGGATAAATCCAAATTAAACTGGGGGCTAATGTCGGGGATATACCCCGCGGCATGACCCGGCCGGAAATATAACCCGGTTGACACTTGGCGATTCACTGGCGACCCGCCCTAACCAGACGGTCTACAAGCAACACGCCTGAACATTATGACTCACTGGTGACCCATCCTAATCTCTCCACTCACTCATGACCCGGCTGGGCCTGATAACTCATTGGTAACCCGGCAGGCGGGTCAGAGGAGCGACAAGACCCAGTGGCCCAACGGGCGGTTCAAGGAAGGCCGGCTCGTATTATGGTGGGCCAGCTTAAGATGAAAGGCATAAGGAATATTCCCTTACAAAGGAAGCAAGACTAGGACTCCACTTGTAATAGAGTAATCCTAATCCTAATAGGACTAGTCATGTAAGCCGCCCCTTCAACATATATAAGGAGGGGCATGGCTCCCCAAGAGGGACAGGTTCCACAAGTTAGACAGATTAGGGTTAGACAAACAAGTCTATAGCTCTCGAGTTAGAGCACCAGTGAAATCGTGATCATGATCATCAATATCAATGAAGCAGGATGTAGGCTTTTACCTCCGCCGTGAGGGGTCGAACCTGGGTAAAACCTCGCATCTCTCGTCCCACTTAACCCCTCTCAAGCTACCACATCGATGCGTTGGCCTCACGACTAAGTCCTTTCAACGAGGACATCTACCGTGACAATTCCACGACACTACTTGTGGTGCATTATTCGGTGTTAGTTATGCGTAATGCTCGCTTATGTGATTTTTGTTTCTTGGTTGGTTGCTTCTCAATATTTTGCTAGCCTCCACTTGTAGTAAGTAGAAATACTACTTGTGCATCCAAAATCCTTTAAACCAGTTTTGCCACCTGAGTCCACCATACCTACCTATATGTAGTATTTCTGTGCCGTTCTAAGCAAATTTGTATGTACCATCTCTAATTTTAAAAATAAATTTTCTTCTTGTGTGCTCGTACCACTGATGAAGCGGCAGGGGGCGGCCAATATTTTCCATGCTAGATGTGTTATTCTCAAGATGAGTGTTTATTCACTTGTCATTGCATGAGAGTGTGGCATAGGTATTACGGATGCCCAATCCCGAAATGAAAAAGAATTTTACTTTATGTTGTGAAATAATAAATTCCTTGGAAAGTGTTGGTATGGAAGGCATCCGTGGATATAGCTAGCCATGGAAAGTGAAAAATTGGTGGAAAAAGGAATAAACTTTATTTTCTTCTTGGGAACCGCCTATGATATATCTAGCATGGAAAGTGTTGGGAATTACTCGGTCGTTTTCGTTGACGGGAAAAGTATGCCATCCAAAATTTTGATCTCTCAATTTTTTCTTTGAGCTCTGGCACCTTTGCAAATCCCTACTTCCCTTTGCGAAGGGCCTTTCTATTTACTTGGTGCAATTTTTTTTTGAGTCTCTATCATATCTTAGAAAGCACCAACTAAGTGCACTATGATCGTACTTGATCATAGGATGTAGGTAATATGCGAGTGCGTTTCATGAATGGATCAATGATTGAGCATGATGGACTAGGGATAACTTTCTTTAGTGTTGATATTTTGAATGGTTGCTTGTTGATATGCTTGAGTATTGAAATCTTCATGTCAAAAATAGACTATTGCTTTGAATCATATAAAAGTCCATATGTCCATGTTGCAAAAGAAAAGAATATGTGATGAACATGTTAGGCAGCATTCCACATCAAAAATTATATTTTTATCATTTACCTACTCAAAGACGAGTAGGAATTAAGCTTGGGGATGCTGATACGTCTCCAACGTATCTATATTTTTTGATTCTTCCATGCTGTTATATTATCATTCTTGGATGTTTTACAATCATTTTATAGCAACTTTATATCATTTTTGGGGACTAACATATTGACATAGTGCCCAGTGCCAGTTAGTGTGTTTTGCTTGTTTTTTACTTCACAGAAAATCAATACCAAACGGAGTCCAAATGCAGAGAAACTTTTTGGAGATTTTTTCTGGACCAGAAGACACAAGATGGGTCAAAGAAGTACCAAAGGGGTGCCCCAAGGGGGCACAACCCACCTGGGCGTGCTTGGGGGCCCAGGCGCGCCCTGGTGGGTTGTGCCCACCTCAGTGGCCTCCCGCACCGCATCTTCGCCCTATAAATAGCCAAATATTCCAGAAACCCTAGGGGAGTCGACGAAACACAATTCCAGCCGCAGCAAGTTCCAGAACCATGAGATCCAATCTAGACACCATCACGGAGGGGTTCATCATCCTCATTGGTGCCTCTCCGATGATGCGTGAGTAGTTCATTGTAGACCTACGGGTCCGTAGGCAGTAGTTAGATGGCTTCTTCTCTATTGGAGATCTATTTGATGTAACTCTTTTTGCGATGTGTTTGTTGGGATCCGATGAACTTTGTGTTTATGATCAGATCTATTTTATCCATGAAAGTTATTTGAGTTTTGATCTCTTATATGCATTATTACTTATAGCCTCGTATTTCTTCTTCGAATCTTTGGTTTATTTAGGCCGACTAGATCGATTTTTCTTGCCATGGGAAGACGTGCTTTGTGATGGGTTCGATCAAGCGATGTTCTTTCCCAGGGACGGAAGGGGCAGCAAGACACATATTGATCCTTGCTATTAAGAATAACAAGATGCGGTCTATTCCTACATGAATAGATCTTGTCTACCTCATGTCATCGTTCTTATTGCATTACTTCGTTTCTCCATGAACTTAATACACTAGATGCATGTTGGATAGTGGTCGATGTGTGGAGTAATATTAGTAGATGCAGGCAGGAGTCGGTCTACTAATCTTGGACGTGATGCCTATATAATAATCATTGACTGGATATCATCATAATTATTTGAGTTTCTATCAATTTCCCAACAGTAATTTGTTTACCCACCGTATGCTATTTTCTCGAGAGAAGCCACTAGTGAAATCTACAACCCCCGGGTCTATTTTCTCATCATATATTCTCAGATCTAGATTGCTATTGTCCTTTTCCTTTATTCGCCTCTTTTATTTTCAGATCTATATTACCAAAAACCCAAAAATATCATGCTGAATTTTATTTGCCGTTATTTTAATTACATATACCAATCTATATCTTTACCAATCTTTTACCCGAGAGGGATTGACAACCCCTCTTATGCGTCGGGTTGCAAGTATTTGTTCTTTGTGTGCAGATACCATTTACATAGTGTTGCTTGGTTCTCCTACTAGTTCGATAACCTTGGTTTCATAACTGAGGGAACTACCTACCGTAGTTTTGCTCCATCATCCCTTCCTCTTCGGGGAAATACTAACGTGGACATGAGCCATCATGGAGCAATTCTAATGTCTTTTCTCTCATAATATGCAAGGTTTACACAAAGATGGAGAATACCGACAGCTGAAATTGTGCACCTGGAAAAACTATGTCGGAGATACCTATTCTGAACATCTCCAAATGAGCTTAAATTTTATGGAGATTTATTTTGGAATATATAAAAAATATTGTAGAAAAGAAATACCAGAGGGGGCCACCCAGGTGCCCACTAGGCACCAGGGCACGCTTACCCCCCTAGGGCATCTTGGTGGGTAGTGGGGCCCCTGGCCAGCCTCCGATGCCCATCTTCTGGCATATAAGCCCATTTTCCCTAGAAAAAAAATAAGGGGAGGACTTTCGGGTGGAGCGTCGCCGTCTCGAGGCGAAATTTTGGCAGGAGCACTTTTGCTCTCCGGCGGAGAGATTCCGCCAGGGGTAGTTCCCTCCGGGAGGGGGGAAATGGGAGCCATCGTCATCACCAACAACCCCCTCATCGTGGGAGGGCCAATCTTCATCAACATCTTCAACAACACCATCTCATCTCAAAAACCTAGTTCATCTCTTGTGTTCAATCTTTGTATCAAATCCTTAGATTGGTACTTGTGGATGACTAGTAGTGTTGATTACATCTTGTAGTTGATGCTAGTTGGTTTATTTGGTGGAAGATCATATGTTCAAATCTATTATGCTATTAAATACCCCTTTGATCTTGAACATGAATATGTTTTGTGAGTAATTACTTTTGTTCTTGAGGACATGGGAGAAGTCTTCTCATAAGTAATCATGTGAATTTGGTATTCATTCAATATTTTGATGGTATGTATGTTGTTGATCCCCTTAGTGGTGTTATGTGAACGTAGACCACATGACACTTCACAATCTTTGGGCCTAAGGGAATGCATTGTGAAGTAGTATATTAGATGATGGGTTGCTAGAGTGATAGAAGCTTAAACCCTAGTTTATGCACTATTCCGTAAGGGGCTGATTTGGATCATATGTTTAATTCTATGGTTAGATTTTATATTAATTCTTATTTCATAGTTGAGGATGCTTGCGAGAGGGGTTAATCATAAGTGGGAGGCTTGTTCAAGTAAGAACAACACCCAAGCACCGGTCCACCCACATATCTATACCTAATATTAAAAGGAGGAAGCTTTCATAGTTCTCCATACATCATCTCTTTATCTCCGTTAATTTTGTGTTAAACATAGGGATCGACGGTTGAGATTTAAAAGGACCCAACCCAAACTCTAACAACGTCTGCATGGGTATACGTTCCTGCCAACAAAGCAAGCCTGATTTGGGCCCAGCCAGCCCATCGATTCTTCCTCCCGTTCGTGCCTCCCTGTCCCCTCATGATCACTTCTTTTCTTTCTAAAAACGTACTTTCTTCCTCCAAAAAAAGTAAAAAGATCCCTAAAAAATGATCCGGACTCTCACTTCGAGCCGAACCCTTCCATAAATACACTGCTTGTGACGAGGAGAAATAGGAAACGAGTCGTCGAATAAGGGTGCATAAGCTAAGACCGATCCCGCGGGTAGGTGCATCTGGATCAGTCCATTGTGTGCCAGTATAGATGAACATCGAATAGAGGCAAGTAGGACGAGACCATTGTGGCTGCCACGAGATCTTGCAGGACGAAAGAGCCACACCGAGGCCGATGGCGACAAAGCAACCACCATCATCCTTCTCTCCCGCCCAGTCTTGAGATCTCGTCCTAGCCTGTGACGAGGCCTGTGGCCAACCGCAACAATGGCCGAGGCCAACGCCAATGAGGCCCTTGCTTTTGGGGATCCCTTCTTCCACTGAGCCCACACCACGGCATGAGCACCACCAGCCGCATGGCGAGGCCAGATCCAACCAAAGGCGGCGACCCAATCAGTAAGGAGAAATACAGAAAAAAAATTGTTCGTGCCGATCCTCACATGGATTCATGTAGGATTAGTCCAATATCCAATATCACACAGGTTTTCCCATGATCATGCGTTTCTTTTTTTCCTGTGTGGTCGTGATTTGATATGCATCCAATATGGTCTCCGCGAACGACGTCTCAAGATGTCTTCTTGAACTGTCGTTCTGTTGGAATGAAACCACACGGCCGTCGGCCTTCGCGCTAGGTTGAGTCTCATCTGGACCAGCCCACCCTGTGCAAATCCTCCGGTGACTTACTCCGCCACTCAATGACATCTTCCCTAGATGCTCCTGCTCCCGCCTCAGCGCATCCTCACTGTTGGCACCGGCCAGCATAATGTCACGGCGTCCCATCCTCAAAAAGCTTCCTGGTACGGGAAGTGGGCAGCGCACGGTCGCGGGAGTGAGCGGCGCATATCAAGGAAGGCGCTGGTCGGGGAGCGCGTGGTGCAGCTCGCCGGGGGAGATGGACATCAACAAGGACCGGTTGGTGTGCGGAGGGCAAGGGAGGGGAGAGAGACGGCTGCTCTATATCTTGTGCGCTACTAGTGTGGTACTGTTAGCTACATGACACTAATGCTTCCCTGTTGTTTGTCAAGTGATGCTGCTGCTGCTGCTAATTTGATGTGGGGGACGTGCAGGTGTGGACGGTAGCGACGGACGATTTATTCGTGTTCTAAATTTGACAGGTCAAAGATGGTATGTTTACTGCCGGCTGGCTTCATGTGATTGTATAGTGCACTATGAACAAGTACAGAGGTTTACATACAGGACCATGAACGCTTATCTTTTGGATTTTGGTTTAAAATATTGATCCTTAACCCCATTCCCAATGGTTCATGATTGGCAATTGATTTTGGGCAATCGAACTACAATGTCTACTCGGTAAGTTCCCTTACCGTGGTATCCTTTTTTATGCTCTATTGTTCTAACTAGCAAGAATTCCTTTTACCAGCAAAGCCAGCCTTCGAGTGTGTGCAAAGATCTCTCAATAGGAGAATAGCTTAGTCCTGAGCTATGCATTAGATGGAGCAGTCTACATAATTTAGACTTAAAATTAGAGGGTAGAATTTTCTTTCTTCTTGCTAATTCAAATTTACTTACTATTTTTTTAAACTCTATAACAACTCTAAACAACATATGTTGTACAATGTTTTCCAAGAAGCTTATTTACATTTGATTATATCACATCGATGTAAGATGGGATGTAAATAGTGGTCACTAAGTAATTCATCATAGTTGATATATTGTCCTTTTGTAAGCTAGATCACCTATACTGTATGTGCAATTTCAAAGACTAACAAATTGTCATGCATACATTTTTTTTCTTCTATTACAGAATAGCAACTTACAGGTTGTTCAGTGTTTTTCCTTTCTCGTTTCATCCCACCATTGGCGATGGACTCCCTGAAAGCTCTCGAACTAGAGGTGGCGGTCCCCAACCCACATCTTCTTCGGTTGCAATGCACAACCAGTTTCTCATCCCACATTTTCTCCCGTTGCAATGCACGGGCTCTTGTGCTAGTCAAATTATCAAAGTAACGAACGTGAATCAAACAAACATGATGAAAGTGACTAGATGAAATTCCCATGTGTCCTCAAGAACACTTTGCTTACTATAAGATACCGTTCTGGCCCATCCTTTCTATAAAGAGGATTGGGCTACCATGCTGCACTTTTGTTACCATTATTATTACTTGCTCACTACAAATTACTTTGCTGTCAAACTATCTGTTACCGACAATTTCAGTGCCTGTAGAAAATACCTTACTGAAAACCGCTTGTCATTTCCTTCTGCTCCTAGTTGGGCTCGACACCCTGGCTAACAGGAAGGACTATGATAGATCCCCATACTTTTGGGTCATCAAGGCTCTTTTCTGGCGCTGTTTCCGGGGAGTAAAGCACATCTGGTAAGGAAAAAATTTATATTACATGCTGAAATTTACTGTCACTTGTTACTATGGAAAATCATCCTTTGAGGGGTTTGTTCGGGGTATCTTCACTTCGATCGGAAGCACAAAGAGTTTCTCGTCAACCTACTACATCAGCTAAAAATATTTGTTATGAAATTCCTTCGGGTATGATAGAGAAACTGCTAGCTAATCCTTATGTACGAGATAGAACACTACATCCTGATATGCACCTAATCTATGTGGATGAACTTTGTGGATTATTTAAGCTTGGAGGTTTACCCAAAGATGAACTGAAGAAGAGGAAGGTATTCTCTTTATCTATGAAGGGAAAGGCATTGACATGGTATAGGCTATGTGATGATATTGGAGCTTGGGATTGGAATCAATTGAAATTGGAATTTCACCAAAAAAATTATCCTATGCATCTAGTTCATCGTGATCGGAATTATATATATAATTCTTGGCCTTGTGAAGGAGAAAGTACCGCTCAAGCTTGGGGTAGGCTTAAGTACATGATATATACATGCCCCAATCATGAGCTCTCAAAAGAAATTATCTTACTTTATTTTTATGCTCGGCTTTCTCATGGTAATCAAAACTTGCTTGATTCTTCTTTGACTGGCTTTTTCATGAAGAAAGCTATTGAAATGAGATGGAATCTTCTGGGAAGAATTAAATGCAAATCTGGAGATTGGGAACTCGACAAAGGTAATGAGTCAGGTATAACACTTAAGTTCGATCATGTTAAATGTTTCATGGATACCAATGCTTTTCACAAGTTTAGCACTAAATATGGACTTGACTCTGAGATAGCAGCCTCCTTTTCTGAATCTTTTTCTACTCATGTTGATCTCCCTAAGGATAAATGGTTTAAATATCATCCCCCTGTTAAGCAAAAGATTGAGGAACCTATTGTGGTTAAAAAAGAAACCATCATTTACAATGTTGATTCAGTTGTGCCTACTGTTTATATTGAATAACCACCTTTCCCTGTTAGAATGAAAGAACATACTAAGGTTTCAACCGTGGTTAACAAAAGTAATATTAGAGCACCTAGACCCTTTGAACAAATTAAAGTTAAACCTAATGTTTCTATGGTTAAAGATCTCTTAGTCAATACTATTGATGGGCATGTCATTTATTTATGTGGTGATGCTGCTAGAATTGCTAAACTTGATTATAAAGATAAGAATAAGCCTGTTGTTGGCATGCATGTTATCTCCGTTAAAATAGGACATCATTTTTATCATGGCTTATGTGATTTGTGTGCTAGTGTTAGTGCTATACCGTTTACCTTATATCAAGAATTTATGAATGACACTGCTCCTGCTGAAATAGAAGACATTGATGTTACAATTACGCTTACTAATAGAGACACTATTACACCACTTGGGATTGTTAGAGATGTTGAAGTCTTGTGTACAAAAATAAAATACCCTACTGATTTTCTAGTTCTTGGTTCTCCACAAGATGATTTTTGTCCCATAATATTTGATAGACCTTTCTTGAACACTATTAATGCTAAGATATATTGCGATAAAGAAACTGACAGTGTCAATTTTGGTAATGTATCTCAAGAGTTAAATTTTTCCAAGTTTCGTAGACATTCTCATGATAAAGAATTGCCTAGTAAGGATGAAATAGTTGGTCTTGCTTCTATTGCCTAGTAATGATGAAATAAGTTGCATCTTTGTGCGATTTGTTCAAACTTTTGTGTAGTGCACCCAAAATAAAGTAACGTCCCCGATGCAATATTCTAGGTGCACTTCGCAAAACAATCTTAGAAAATAGTGATTTGTGCAGTACACTAAAAGGCCACAACAATGTTTATCCATGTAGGAAAATAAAATACCCTACTGATCAATGTAGCGGAAGAAGAAGTAGATAGTGATGAAGCGAGACAAATCCCACAACTAGGTTATACCTCCCCACCGCGGGTATTTCTCAAGGATGATCTGGTGATCAATTTGCTGAAATTACGACACCACTGGGGTATACATGCATATTGTACTATAGGTATTGCAGCACTTTGTAGACCATCGTGAATGGCAGCAGAGACAACTAGAGGGAGGGAGCTATGCATGGTACACTCTAGGAGGAGGGGCACCTTGGGCTTGGTGTGAATCTAGGGGTGTGCCTCCATCTATTCATAGGTGGAGGGACATATGACATGGGGGTGGAAACTCTCCCCTAGGGTTCCGCCAAACTAGGAGGTGGAGTCATCCAAGGACTCCCCTCTGGTTGTCTTGCCCCCTCCCCCAAGGAAACCCTTTGGTTTTGTTCAATACGGCCCACGTGGGCTTTGCCCCTTATCCCGCCAGAAGGAAATCCCACTATGAACCTTTTGGTGGCTTTTGGGCCTTTTACTACATTACCTGGTACTTCTGGGACACTACCGGGACCTCCCAGAACATGTGAGGGAACACTTTCGGAGCTCATTCGTTCGTTCTCCATCATCTCCTAGTTCTCTTACATACCACTTGTCATAAAGCGTGTGATCCTAGAGGTTCGATAATATGTGGACATGTTTGGAACATCTTCTAGTCAATACTTAGTAGCGAGATCTAGCCACCCATAACAATTCCCATATATCAATGAAGATCTTTATTGCATGAACCTTCTGTTATAGTATACAATTAGTTTTCTTCACAAAGCGTTACAAAATCCGAGGAAAAACTTTTACGGTATCCCCGTGATCAACACTTTAATCACTACACTTGTTGATCGTCGTTACCTGTTTGTACTCTTTTCTCATTTACATATTTATATCTACCCGTGACTAACATCTTAGTGAATGTGCTTGGACAAGTGATGATGGATATCGTAATACTGAATGGGCCCAGAATGTATCTCTCCATTGCTAGAGGAACAAATTCCATTCTTGACATATCAAACACCATAACATACTTTATTTGACATACCTGAAAGTTACCTTTATAATCACCCAATTGCGGAGTGATGTTTGGCAGCCCCAGAGACCGTAGTAACCATTTGATATCCGGGTGTACAATATTCTAATGGTTTAAGGAAGTAAGTAAATGTTAACAATTTATATGAAAATACCGACAACATATTGACGACGTGATCTCATAGTATTTTATAAATTGGGCCCACCCAACACCATCGTTACCCTAATAACGTGTTCTCATTATTGTTGACATCCTTGTTACAATAACAATGCCCATGGTTAGGAAAACCGAACCATCAATAATACTTGAGCTAGTCCAGAGGGTTGATTAGGGATCAAAATGGTGTTTACATTTCTACATATACAAATAGGTTTTCCTCTAAATCTCACATTCAAGGACCATTGCAATTATAACATAGAAATATAAAATTAATTATGAACATGGAAATACGATAATAACAACTTTATTATTGAATTTAGGTCCTATTTCCAATAGTCCATAACATTGTTTGCACGAAATAAAGAACATGTTCATCTGGTGTACTTAATAGTCAAACACATATAGTAATAGCCATATATCTTTTTTCAATGTTTAAATGAATGGGCAAAAGAATTGAAGTTAACCCAGAACACTTACATTGAAGTTTAGTGTTGATGTGGAGACGGACAACAAATACAATACAAATTAGGTATTACTTGCCTCATATATCACCAACACAATATCATGTGCTATACTTATTTCATCCAACAAATTCACTAGAGAATAAATCCAAAAGACTACTCCTTTACCATGAATGGCACGCGGTTTTTCTCCGAATGGATTCTTTGGTTGCAAGACTATGTCCTTACACAGTTGATACAAAAAAAGAATCTAGTTGGAGAGAGGGTAATACAAACGACAGTGAGCTGAACAATTTGTCAAAGTAATTATCTTTGGAAACCATGTGGGTAAAAGTACTAGGACATATATAGTTTGAGATTTTTCATCGTTGGTGATATACGAATAGAACATGCATAGTTAAGCTTACAAGTTTAGGCATATGCTAGTTATTTCATCCTACATATTGTCTATGGGGCTGACCATTGATTTCATTAAGTAGTGGCTCTGAGTAACTCTTGTCTTCTTACCTCTCATGTGAAAAGAGGAGATAAGGGGGACCATGTTAAAATTGCTTAAAAATACATGGATTGAGATAGCATGTCTCCTAATTCCTAGAGGGAATCAAAACACTTCGGGTAAGAAGACTAGCCCGTGGTCATGTTGGCGCGACAGCAAGGGAAAATAGCATGGAGAAGGGCCTCAAAGCACTGTGTTTGACGCCACAGGAAATTTTCCATTAGATCAGACTGGATTATTATTTTCCTGTGAAACACAAAGTGTAGGAACCGAATTCTTCACTCCTTTCCCATTCCTAAGTTTCACAGGGCCCCAAGGAAAAAATTTGTATTCTAAGTCACATCCTTTGATATTCCTACAAGATTCTATGTTCCGGACGACCCCTTAGTTGTCATGATTTCGTATGTTAAGATTGTTCAACACAATAGCTTCATCGTTAGCTATATGATCCACATGTAATAGATGAAATTTCTTGACAAATGTGGTCACCATTGTATTGTCCATTTTATATGTGACGCCTTTTTTGTAGCCTAAGTGTCGGGGCGATAAACCCCAGGCAGGCAACGGAACTCGGATCCTTTTCAAAAACAACGGGGCTAGCAACGACCCTCAAGCCGGCTCATGCCTTGCCGGGTCGCTCGACCTGGCCCTGACGGCCGGCGCAAGGCAGCCGAACCCGGTGCACCAAGACATCTTCAACAAGCCAGCTTCCCCTTAGCGTGTTCTCCAACCCGGTCGTGGGTCAGCTCTCGTCCTAGCCTGGCCGTACGATGGGACGAGTATTCAATCAAGAGATCAGCAAGGCAACAGTTTCCCTCCCATGCCTCTAGTCAGTCGAGGCGTGGCAATAGTGCCTCACCTACTCGCTGACTAGGGCCGGCGTGGCTACAGTGCGCCCGTTGTCACTACTGACGCCAGCAAGCGGCGACCTGACGGAGCGCCACTGTAGCGGACTCGACCCGGCCACTCCTTGACGATCGACAAGACGGCAAATAGTGCCCTACATCTGGCGGGTCCCGCGCCCGGAGAACCCGGCGAGCCCTGTCACCCGGCGGGTCCTAGCACCAGCTTCCCGGATGATGACAACCTGACCCCATGGCCTTGTAACATTACCATTGTACCCCTGTGGGGTTGACCTATAAAACCCCCCAAGAGGCCTCCATGCAAGGGCTGAAGAGATTCGATCAGTAGAACACACACACAGAGAGGGAGCAGCCTAAGCCCTGGCCTGCCTTCCTTCCTCCATGATACAGCTCAAGGAGCAACTCTGTACTATCACACATAAACCACACTCGGCAGGACTAGGGGTGTTATCTGTTCGGAGAGCCCCAAACCTGGGTTTGTCTTGCGTCTCGAGCTAGCTCATGCCGACCTCGCCTTTTGAGCCCACCAGTGCCCTCGAGCCTCCTCTCCTCTCTTTAGCCATCCCTTGGCATCTGCCGTGCGCCCACCACGATAGTTGGTGCCTACCGTGGGGTAGTTCGATGTCCTGGCCGGGAGCATGCTTCGGACGGGGCTCCTCTCCGACTCCGACGAGCCCGTCAAGCTGGCGGTCGACATCATCAACGCACTCGCCGCCTCCTTTGCCGCGCTACGCATCTTCGATGCACCTGCAACCGACAAGTACCCCAGTGAGGTACTTGACTTTTCCGACCCCCCCCCCTTTCCCTCGGCGGCAACACTCCTGCCGGGGCAATGGACCTCTGCGTGGAGGTCTTCGTCACCGACACCGGCGCTTCTTCCTCGTCGAGCGTGTCAAGGAAGGCCACCGAAGCCAAGGCCGCAGCGGAACGGGCCGACTCGCCCAACCCACCGCGTGCCATGATGCAGAGCCTTCGCGTCCCCATCGACACCGACATCAACACCTCCAACGTCGTCAAGGCACAGACTCGGTTCGAGGAGGACCGCCAGCGCCTGCTGGACCTCACCGAGACACTCGCCGCCACACAGCGTCACCTGGACTCCGCTTAGCTGGAGCGCAACACCGCCTACGGCTTCACGTCGGACACGCCCAAGCCAAGCCGGGTCGCCGACATGTGGGCCTAGGGCGGCGTGATCGGACGCGCCTTCGGCGACCTCCCGCCCGTCTATGAGACTCTCGTTAAGAACATGCGCTCCGCCCAGGCGGCTGCGATCTGCTTGGATCAGCTCGTGGGTGAAGAGCTAAAGGATCGCCTCAAGCGGGTGAACGACCTCCTCGACGCGGCCAACGCACAGCAGAACCACCTCAACCAGCTCACCAAGCCGGCGGATCTGGCTCCCTCCGCGACAATGGGCCCGGCGATCATCAGAACACAGAATCTTCGCCACCTGGCGAGGTGCACTCCGGCCACACCCGGACTCAGCGCAACCCCGCCCCGACGACTGCCGGCGCCTTGGGCGACGAGCCGGCCTTGGAAGACCGATGTCGGCTCGATCGCCCTCTCCAGCCCGGCCAACGTCCGACTACAGTCGACCCGGCGGCCGTGGCGCGGTCACCAGCTGGCTGGGCCCCCGCGCCATCGATGACACTGACTCCCGCCACCGCCTCAACTGACTCGCCCTCTCCTAGGAGCTGGAGGAGAGCGGTCCTGTCGGCCCGGCGTGTTTCGGTCCACGCATTCGAGACGAGCCCTTTACCAAAGGGTTCACGCTCCCCCGTGACACCCCCAAGTACAACGGCACCATGAAGCCGGAAGAATGGCTCACCGGCTCCACCACCGCCATCGGCATCGCCGGCGGCAACCACCACCTCGTCGTGCGTTACGCTCCACTCATGCTCCAAGGATCGGCTCACACGTGGCTGAACAGCCTGCCGATGGGCGGCATCAATGCGTGGGTCGATCTCGAGCAAGCTTTCATGCGCACCTTCACTGGCACCTACAAACGACCCGGCCGTCCTAGCCAGCTCGCCATGTGCATGCGGGGACTAACGGAAACCGGCTGCGAGTACCTCGCACGCTGGAGCGATCTCCGGAACAGCTGCGAGGGCGTCCACGAAATCCAAGCAATCTAGTACTTCATCAACGGGTGTCGGGATGGCACCCTTCTCAAGCACAAGTTCCTGCGCTCCGAGCCAGCCACCTTGGCCGTGCTCATGGTAACGGCGGATAGGTACACCAACGCCGACTCTGCCATGAAGATACATGTGGCACTGGATGAAGCCGGAAAAGCGAACCCGATTCCCCCTCCGAAGCCTACCGGCGAAGGAAGCCGGCGGCAGCACAACCAGCAGAACAACAAGCGCAAGGCCGACCAACCGGCCCAACGCTCTGACAACCGGCTCGTCGCGGCCGCTGAGCACGCGCCCGTGACCGACCCGGCCGCCAAGCACCAGAAGACCGGCAAAATGGTGTGGCAGCCCGCCATGAGTTTCGAGGAGATGCTCGACGCTCCCTGCAAGCACCACAACGGCGCAAGACTGTCCACGCACATGCTTCGGCAGTGTGCCATCACCATGCGCATCATGAGGGGCGACGTCCCGCCTCCTCCGGCCCCGGTGCCAATAGTGGGGTAGCCGCCTCTGCCTCCTCCGGCCCCGGCGCCAAGAGCGGGGTAGCCGCCTCCTCCGGCCCCGGCGCCAAGAGCGGGGTAGCCGCCTCCGCCTCCTGCACTGCCCCCGTCCGGCGACGTGATGCGCGATGACTCCTACCCGGCCCAGAACGCGACCTACGTCTTCTTCACCAGCCTCGGTGACGACAAGCGCAGCGAGCATCTGCTTCGGTAGGAGGTGAACGCCATCATCCAGGCCAAGCCAGAGTACATGCATTGGTTAGAGCGCCCGGTCACATGGGCTTGGGAAGACCACCCGGCTGTCATGCCGAGTCCGGGTGGCTACGCCCTCGTCCTCAACCCCACCATCGTCGCGCCTCGGCGCACCTGCAAGTTCTCCCGAGTCCTCATCGACGGCGACAGCAGCATCAACATCCTCTATCGCGACACCATGACCAAGCTTGGCCTCGAGGCCAAAGACCTGGAGGCGACCCGGATGATCTTCCACGGCATCGTCCCCGGCCTCTCCTGTTCTCCAATCGGCCAGATCTGGCTCGACGTCCTGTTCGGCTACAGCGACCATTTCCGATGCAAGCCGCTCTGGTTCGAGGTAGTGGATCTGACCAGCACGCACCATGCGCTGCTGGGCCGGCCCGCGCTTGCCAAATTCATGGTGGTCCCCCACTACGCCTACCTAAAGATGAAGTTGTCGGATCCGAAGGGCCTCATCACCATCACTGGTGACTATCGCAAATCCTTGGAGTGCGCCCGGGATGGTGCCAAGCTGGCCGAGTCGCTGGTCGTAGCCGAGGAGCGGCGCCAGCTCGACTGGATCGTCGCCCTGGCCAGTGAGACGTCGGCCGCACCAATCCCGGCCGAGGAGCCGACCGACGAGGTCTCGTTCAAGCCCTTCAAGGAGACCAAGAAGGTGAAGCTGAACCGGGAAGACCCCAGCTGCAGCAAGTACGTTGTTGTGGGCACCCACCTCGACAGCAAATAGGAAGGCAAGCTCGTTGACTTCCTCCGTGAGAATCGGGATGTTTTTGCATGGACCCCAAAGGACATGCCGGGTATCCCGAGGAAGTACACCGCACACAAACTCCTTATCCGCAAGGACGCCAAGCCTGTCCGTCAACCCCTGCGACGTTTTTCTGAAGAGAAGAGAAGAAACATCGATGAAGAGGTCGCCAAGATTTTGGCGGCCGGCTTCATCATGGAAGTGTTTCACCCCGAGTGGCTGGCTAACCCAATCCTCATCCTAAAGAAGAACAAGACCTGGCACATGTGTATCGATTACACCAGCCTGAACAAGGCCTGCCCCAAGGACCCGTTCGCCCTCCTGTGGATCGACCAAGTCATCGACTCCACTGCCGAGTGTGAGCTTCTGTCCTTCCTGGATGCTTACTCCGGCTATCATCAGACCAAGTTGGACCCGACCGACACGCTAAAGACGTCCTTCATCATGCCCTTTGGGGCATATTGCTACATCACCATGTCGTTCGGCCTGAAGAACGCCGGCGCCACCTTCTAGCGCTGCATGCAGAAATGCCTGCTGCCGCAACTCGGCTGCAACATCCATGTCTATGTGGACGACGTCGTGGTGAAGACCAAGCAGCACCTCATGCTCTTCGACGACCTGAGGGAAACCTTCGCCAACCTGCGCGAATACAAGGTCAAGATCAACCCGGAGAAATGCGTTTTTGGCCTCCCAGCCGGAAAGCTACTCAGCTTCCTCGTCTCGGAGCGAAGCATTGAGGCAAACCCGGAGAAAATCAAGGCCATCGAGCGCATGCGCAAGCAAACTCGGCTGCGCGATGTCTAGAAGTTCGCTGGCTGCTTGGCCTTGGTCAGCCGTTTCTCAGCCGGCTGGGCGAGAGGGCTTTGCCCCTGTATCAGCTGATGAAGAAGACGACGCCGTTCAAGTGGAACGACCAGGCGGATGAAGCTTTCAGGGACCTCAAGCGCATGCTCTCCACCGCGATCGTCCTGGCCACACCAGCCGAGAAGGAGCCGATGCTGCTCTAAATTGCCGCAACCTCGCGATCGGTCAGTACGGTGATGGCGGTCGAGCGACCAGAGAAGGGCAAGATCCAGGCTGTCCAGCGTCCTGTCTACTATCTGAGCGAGGTGCTCTCCGCCTCCAAGCAGAACTAACCGCACTACCAGAAGATGTGTTAGTGCGTGTACTTCACCGCCAAGAAATTGAAGCAGTACTTCCAAGAGCACCTTGTTACCGTGGTCAACACGGCCCCCCTCAGCGAGATCATTGGGTGCCGAGATGCCGCTGGCCAGGTAGCCAAGTGGGCGCTCGAGCTAGCCGGACACACCATCCTCTACGAGCCTTGCACTACGATCAAGTCCCAAGCTCTGGCCGACTTCCTTGTCGACTGGACCGAGACCCAGTACCTGTTGCCACCACCAGATTCAATGCATTAGTGCATGCACTTCGATGGCTCAAAGATGCGCCTCGGCCTAGGGGCCGGCATTGTGCTGTCTTCCCCGAAGAGCGGCCGGCTCAAGTATGTGCTCCAGATCCTCTTCACCGCCCCCAATAACGTCGCCGAGTATGAAGCCCTTGTGCATGGCCTCTGGCTCGCCAAGGAACTCGGCATCCGGCACATCCTATGCTACAGCGACTCAGATTTGGTGGTGGAGCAGTGCTCCGGCAAGTGGGATGCCCGCGACCCCAACATGGCAAGCTACCGCTTCCTCGTCCAGAAGTTGTCTGGATTCTTCACAGGATGCGAGTTCCTCCATGTCCCGCGCACGGAAAATGAGGCCGCCGACATGCTCGCTAAGATCGCCTCATCACGGCAGTCCATTCCGTCTGGCGTCTTCCTCGAGCACCTACGCAAGCCGTCTGTCAAACCGTCTCCGGACTCCAAGTCCATCTACGTCCTGGACGACTCAGCTGCACCTCAACCCAGCCCGGGGGCTGTCGAACCCAGCCCGACCACCATCATCCTCAACCCGGCCGCCGCCATCATCAACCCGGCCGCCGCCGTCCCTGACCCGGGGGCTGCCGGACCCAGTTCAGGGGCTGCCACCTCGGAACCCGTCATGGTGGCCATCTTCGCCGTAGTGACGGCTCCCTCATGGGCCCTGCCCATACCAGAGTTTCTGGAAAACAGGATCCTCCCCATGGACGAGACCAAGGTCCAGCAAGTGCAGCACCGGGTGTCTGCCTACAGCATCATCAACAACAAGCTCGTCAAGGGCAACTCCACCGGCATGTTCCAGCGCTGCGTCAAGCAAGACAGGGGCATTGAGATCCTCCTCGATATACACCAAGGATAGTGCGGGCACCATGCCGCCTCGCGGTCCCTTGTGGCCAAGGCTTTCCTGTTGGGGAACATAGTAATTTCAAAAAAATTCCAATGCACATGCAAGATCTATCATGGTGATGCATAGCAACGAGAGGGGAAGAGTGTTGTCCACGTACCCTCGTAGACCGTAAGCGGAAGCGTTATGACAACACGGTCGATGTAGTCGAACGTCTTCACAATGTGACCGATCCTAGCACCGAAGGTACGGCACCTCCGCGATCTGCACATGTTCAGCTTGGAGACGTCCCGCGAACTCTAGATCCAGCTAAGTGCGGAGGGAGAGTTTCGTCAGCACGACGGCGTGATGACGGTGATGATGAAGCTACCGGAACAGGGCTTCGCCTAAGCACTGCAACGATATGACAGAGGTGGATTATGGTGGAGGGGGGCACCGCACACGGCTAAGACAATTGTCAACTTGTGTGTCTATGGGGTGCCCCCTCCCCCGTGTATAAAGGAGTGTCGTTTTCCCCGAAGAGGAAGGGATGATGCAGCAAAGTAGCGTAAGTATTTCCCTCAGTTTTTGATAACCAAGGTATCAATCCAGTAGGTGGCTACGCGTGAGTCCCTCGTACCTTCACAAAACAAATAAATCCTCGCAACCAACGCAAATAGGGGTTGTCAATCCCTATGAGGCCACGTACGAGAGTGAGATCTGATAGATACGATAAAGATAATATTTTTGGTATTTTTATGACAAAGATGCAAAGTAAAATAAAGGCAAAGTAAATAGCGAAGTAGTAGAAGAACAATATGATAAAGATAGACCCAGGGGCCATAGGATTCACTAGTGGCTTCTCTCGAGAGCATAACTATTATACGGTGGGTGAACAAATTACTATTGAGAAATTCACAGAATTGAGCATAATTATGAGAATATCTAGGCATGATCATGTATATAGGCATCACGTCCGAGACAACTAGACTGACTACTGCCTGCATCTACTACTATTACTCCACTCATCGACCGCTATCGAGCATGCATCTAGAGTATTAAGTTAAAAACAGAGTAACGCCTTAAGCAAGATGACATGATGTAGAGGGATAGACTCATGCAATATGAAGAAAACCCCATCTTGTTATCCTCGATGGCAACAATACAATACGTGCCTTGCTTCCCTTACTGTCACCGGGAAAGGACACTGCAAGATTGAACCCAAAGCTAAGCACTTCTCCCATTGCAAGAAAGATCAATCTAGTAGGCCAAACCAAACTGATAATTCGACGAGACTTGCAAAGATAACCAATCATACATAAAAGAATTCAGAGAAGATTCAATTATTGTTCATAGATAGACTTGATCATAAACCCACGATTCATCGATCTCAACAAACACACCACAAAAATAAGATTACATCGAATAGTTCTCCACAAGAGAGGGGGAGAACTTTGTATTGAGATCCAAAAAGAGAGAAGAAGCCATCTAGCTACTAACTATGGACCCGTAGGTCTGAGATGAACTACTCACACTTCATCGGAGGGGCTATGGTGTTGATGTAGAAGTCCTCCGTGATCGATGCCCCCTCCGGCGGAGCTCCGGAACAGGCCCCAAGATGGGATCTCGTGGATACAGAAAGTTACGGCGTTGGAATTAGGGTTTTGGCTCCTGCTTTGATCGTTTGGGGGTACGTGGATATATATAGGAGGATGAAGTACGCCGGTGGAGTAACAGGCGGCCCACGAGGGTGGGAGCGCGCCTGGTAGGGTAGGGCGCGCCCCCCTACCTCGTGGCCTCCTGTTACGTGCCTTGGCGTAGGGTCCAAGTCTCCCGGGTCTTATCTGTTGAGAAAATCATGTTCCCAAAGGTTTCATTCCGTTTGGACTCCGTTTGATATTCCTTTTCTTCGAAACCCTAAAACAGGCAAAAACAGCAATTCTGGGCTGGGCCTCTGGTTAATAGGTTAGTCCCAAAAATAATATAAAAGTGGATAATAAAGCCCAATAATGTCTAAAACAGTAGATAATATAGCATGTAGAAATAAAAAATTATAGATACATTGGAGACGTATCAAGCATCCCCAAGCTTAATTCCTGCTCGTCCTCGAGTAGGTAAATGATAAAAACAGAATTTTTGATGCGGAGTGCTACTTGGCATAATTTTAATGTAATTCTTCTTGATCATGGTATGAATATTCAGATCCAAAAGATTCAAGACAAAAGTTCATATTGACATAAAAATAATAATACTTCAAGCATACTAACTAAGCAATTATGTCTTCTCAAAATAACATGGCCAAAGAAAGTTCATCCCTACAAAATCATATGGTTTAGTCATGTTTCATTTTCGTCACACAAGAATGCTCTCATCATGCACAACCCCGATGACAAGCAAAGCAATTGTTTCATACTTTAGTAATCTCAAACCTATAAACTTTCACGCAATATATGAGCGCGAGCCATGGACATAGCACTATGGGTGGAATAGAATATAATTAGGGGGTTATGTGGAGAAGACGAAAAAGGAGAAAGTCTCACATCAACGAGGCTAGTAAAATCTCGTGAGCTCCGTCAGCGAAAGAAAACAAATGACCACTTCAAGGTACTGTAATTAACTCATTCTTTATTTATATTGGAGTTATACCTACTGTATTCCAACTTCTCTATGGTTTATAAACTATTTTACTAGCAATAGATACATCAAAATAAGCAAACAACACACGAAAAACAGAATCTGTCAAAAACAGAACAGTCTGTAGTAATCTGTAGCTAGCGCAAGATCTGTAACCCCAAAAATTCTAAAATAAATTGCTGGACGTGAGGAATTTATCTATTAATCATCTTCAAAAAGAATTAACTAAATAGCTCTCTCTAAATAAAAATGACAGCAGTTCTCGTGAGCGCTAAAGTTTCTGTTTTCTACAGCAAGTTCAACAAGACTTTCCCCAAGTCTTCCCAACGGTTCTACTTGGCACAAACACTAATTAAACACAAAAAACACAACCAAAACAGAGTATAGATAAATTATTTATTACGAAACTGGAGCAAAAAGCAAGGAATAAAAATAAAATTGGGTTGCCTCCCAACAAACGCTACCGTTTAACGCCCCAAGCTAGGCATAACAAGCAAGAATAGATCTAGGTATTGCCATAATAGTAAGACAGATTATTAAAACTCATCTCATATTCTCTATGTTCAGCGGCAAGTTTTCTTTGAGGCAAGCAATATTAATCAAAAGGGCTAAATTCAATGGGACAAAAGTCCCCAAGATCAACCTTGGGAGGTATAGGTTCCTCCTTTGGTCCTTCATATTGCACAACCAATTCATCATTATAAGCATTCTTTTGACAGAACTTTGTGAGCCTATATTCAAGAGAATATCCTAGTTCATTATTTCGAATAGCCAAATCATCATTAAGTTCAGAGATTCTGTCAACTAAAACATCGGTAGGAACCCTTTTTCTAAGATTTTCATTGAAAGCAACAAAATCTAGAGATTGAAAACGCATTATTTCTTCTTGATCAAAGAGGATAGCCTCTATGGGAGGACAGCAAGCGTCCACCCTATAATGTGCAAAGATTTCTTTGGCCTCTTTTATTATGAATCTAAACTCATGAGCCAAAAAGATAGTAGCGGCACGCTTAAAAGAAGAATGCTCAATATTGGAAAATTCCAGAAAAATCCTTTGTATGGAAGGATGCATGTGCATGACTTGTCTTTCAAGTTCAACTACAAGCATGGCAATAGCGTCCGCATGGCTACTAGTTCTGTGAAGGATAGAACTACCCATAGAGGGTAAAGCACCAGCACAAGTAAAGAAATCTTGAATAACTCCTTTTCCAATAATATTACCACTACCAACACGGAATCTTTTTATATGTGAGATAGTGAGTTCTTTAGTAGGAGCATCAGAATTATTATCGGCGATAGTTTCCCCAATTTCAGACATAGAGGCAGAAGGTAAAGGACTAGCCATAATGACAAGCTAACAAACTAACACACAAGCAAACAAAAATCAAGCGGGCAAAAAGAGGCAAATAGAGAGGGAGGATAGAGAGAGGGCGAATAAAATGGCAAGGGTGAAGTGGGGGAGAGGAAAACGAGAGGCAAACGGCAAATAATGTAATGCGGGAGATAAGGGTATGTGATGGGTACTTGGTATGTTGACTTTTGCGAAGACCTCCCCGGCAATGGCGCCAGAAATCCTTCTTGCTACCTCTTGAGCATTGCGTTGGTTTTTCCCGAAGAGGAAGGGATGATGCAGCAAAGTAGCATAAGTATTTCCCTCAGTTTTTGAGAACCAAGGTATCAATCCAGTAGGAGGCTACGCGCGAGTCCCTCGTACCTTCACAAAACAAATAAATCCTTGCAACCAATGCAAATAGGGGTTTTCAATCCCTATGAGGCCACTTACGAGAGTGAGATCTGATAGATATGATAAAGATAATATTTTTGGTATTTCTATGATAAAGATGCAAAGTAAAATAAAGGCAAAGTAAATAGCAAAGTAGTAGAAGAACAATATGATAAAGATCGACCCGGGGGCCATAGGTTTCACTACTGGCTTCTCTCGAGAGCGTAAGTATTCAACGGTGGGTGAACAAATTACGGTTGAGCAATTGACAGAATTGATCATAATTATGAGAATATCTAGGCATGATCATGTATATAGGCATCACATCTGAGACAAGTAGAACGACACCTGCCTACATCTACTACTATTACTCCACTCATCGACCGCTATCCAGCATACATCTAGAGTATTAAGTTAAAAACAGAGTAACGCCTTAAGCAAGATGACATGATGTAGAGGGATAGACTCATGCAATATGAAGAAAACCCCATCTTGTTATCCTCGATGGCAACAATACAGTATGTGCCTTGCTGCCCTTACTGTCACCGGGAAAGGACACCGCAAGATTGAACCCAAAGCTAAGAACTTCTCCCATTACAAGAAAGATCAATCTAGTAGGCCAAACCAAACTGATAATTCGAAGAGACTTGCAAAGATAACCAATCATACATAAAAGAATTCAGAGAAGATTCAAATATTGTTCATAGATAGACTTGATCATGAACCCACAATTCATCAAACTCAATAAACACACCGCAAAAAGAAGATTACATCGAATAGTTCTCCACAAGAGAGGGGGAGAACATTGTATTGAGATCCAAAAAGAGAGAAGAAGCCATCTAGCTACTAACTATGGACCCGTAGGTCTGAGATGAACTACTCACACTTCATCGGAGGGGCTATGGTGTTGATGTAGAAGCCCTCCGTGATCGATGCCCCCTCTAGTGGAGCTCCGAAAAAGGCCCTAAGATGGGATCTCGTGGATACAGAAAGTTACGGCAGTGGAATTAGGGTTTTGGCTCCTGCTCTGATCGTTTGGGGGTACGTGGATATATATAGGAGGAAGAAGTACGTCGGTGGAGCAACAGGGGGCCAACGAGGGTGGGGGCGCGCCTGGTAGGGTAGGGCGCGCCCCCCTACCTCGTGGCCTCCTGTTACGTGCCTTGGCGTAGGTTCCAAGTCTCTCGGGTCTTATCTGTTGAGAAAATCACGTTCCCGAAGGTTTCATTCCATTTGGACTCCGTTTGATATTCCTTTTCTTCGAAACCCTAAAACAGGCAGAAAAATAGCAATTCTGGGCTGGGCCTCCGGTTAATAGGTTAGTCCCAAAAATTATATATAAGTGGATAATAAAGCCCAATAATGTCTAAAACTGTAGATAATATAGCATGGAGCAATCAAAAATTATAAATACGTTGGAGACATATCAGAGTGGAGGAGGGGGAGGGGTCGGCCCTCTATGGCACGCCCAAAGGAGTCCTACTCCCACCGGGAGTAGGATTCCCTCCCCTTCCCTAGTTGGATTAGGAGAGGAAGGAAGGGGAGAGAGGGGGAAAGGAAAGGGGGGGCGGCCCCCCACCCAATTCAGATTGGGTTTGGCGGGGCGCGCTGTCATGGTTCTAAGACTGACAGTAGAATGGGGGTAGGTATGAAGAGGCAAGATCCCAGCTATGGTGAAGTTGTACACACAAGATTTACAAGTTCAGGCCCATCACGGTGGAAGTAATAGCCCTACGTCTCGATGCCCGGAGGCGGTCGACACGATTATATGTGTGTGGTGTTACAGGGGGATGCGAACCCTTGTCCATGAGGAGGGGGGTGGCTTATATACAGTTCGCCAGACGCCTCCCGACCTCAGTTACAAAGGTTTTAAGGTACATAAAGATGGGGTGTTTTTGGTAACGCTAGTAATAAAGTGACATGAATGACCATTAAGTCTACAGAGTAAAGTCCCGACTGTTGCTTTTCAGAGTGGCTTTCGATCTTCTGTCTGTCGAGTGATCATTGCAATGGTCGAGTGACATAGGGTCTCCGAGTGGAACGTTTCTAGTCGAGTGGATGATGGTATCCCTTGAATGCTTCTGACTTTAGGGTGATGTCCTAGGAGAGGGTGTCTAGGTCAGGCCTATGACCTTACCCTAGGTACATAGCTTCATCATTAGCCCCTGAATGGTTCAGGGTTCGAGTGGAGAAGGAGTTGAAAATACTTCCTACTCAATTTTTATGCTTCCGAAGCGTCTTGTTAGGATCAATGAACGACATGATGGCTTCAACTTATTTTTCAGTCGCCTTGATCCATTCTTAGTTTGTCGAATGAACTTTTGCTGGTAAGTTCCGAGTGTTGATATTAAAGAAATCTTTAGTCTGAAAGGTTCCTCTGCAGTTCCCGGATCTTACGGGATTTGAAATTTTGGGAAGTGTGCGGGACGGAGGAGGCCACGGTAATCAGGATGGATTAGGCAGGGGTGCCTCAATCACCGTGCCACCTTTTTTGCCACGTACCGAGTGGGCGACAGTTGCGGGATTTGACACAATTGCTCGGGCCCAGTCGTCAGTCACTCGGAAATGACTCTATATAAGACGTCGGGCTGGGGGATTTTGCACAGTGCGCCTCAGATTCTCCTTCTTCCTCCTCGGTTCCTCCACTGCTCCCGTCTCCACTCTCGGCGCCACCGCCCACCTCAAGCCCATTCCGCCGTAATGGGGAAGAACAAGACCGCCGCCCTGGAGCGTGCGAAGAAAGCAACGGTGAACGTGAAGGGAAGAAGACGAACCGGGGCGGGTTGTCATCGAGATCTGCTCTGTCGCACGGCTGGATCCAGGGCGACTGGATCCGGTCGACCATCGTGAAGGAGGACATGGAGGATCTGGTGGACGGAAGACTGATTTCCCACGAATCCTGGCGGCTTCCGGGGGACGAGACTGAGCCGTAGACACAAGAGGGTGAGTGCGTCCTACTTGCCACCCATGTCGACCGCGGATTTTCCTTGCCTCCCCATCCTTTCTTCCGAGGGTTTCTGAATTTCTTCGGGGCTCAACTTTATCACTTCTCCCCCAATAATATCACATATCTAGCTGCCTATGTCTTCGTGTGCGATAATTTTCTGGGAAGTCGACCACACTTGGGTCTGTTCAAGCACATTTTAACCTGCCGCTCCCAGTCGGTAAAGGAAGCCAATCCGAGTGATGAGAGGACACATGAGATTCAGATGTGTGGGGGTTTAGGGGTCCAGATGAGAAACAAAAGAACTTTCCCTGCCATGATTCTTCCCAATTCCGTCAGGGGGTGGCAGTTGACCTAGTTCTACTTTAAGGATGAACCGACTCCTGGCCAGTCGACTGGCCTCCCTCTATATTCCACTGACCGAGTAGAGAAGCCTTCTTCGTTGAGAGTGACTCTAGAGAAGAAACAGGAGGTTGCTATGTTGGTCGAGCGAGTGGTACAACTTGTCCGTGATGGCGTTGCCGGTATGGATTTGCCAGAAGCTTTCCTGAGTCGACGCATTCAACCTCTCCAAGCTTGTGACCACCCAATGTGGTTGTACTCGGGCGTTGAGGACACCCCTCGGATCCATCCGGAAGCAGTCAGTGCAGAGACGATGGAGCTGTGGCTACAAGGCATCACTGTGAATAAGGACAACCCCAGGGGGTCTAGAAGGGTTCTCCCACTCGAAAACACCACTGAGCCAGACAAGGTTTGATTCTTTCCTTCCGAGTACATTTTGCTCTAACATGTGTTAGCTTTGGAGATTGACGAATATCCACTCGACTTTATCCTTTGCAGACCTTCACTAAACTGTACTCGATGCCCAACGGAGAACAAGAGCAAGAGGGAGAGGTGAGTGGGGGTGACAGCGGCGACGGGCACTCGGACAGGATGGAGACAAGGAGAGCAAAGACTCAAGCAGTGGTGTGGAAGTCGACTCTCCGCCTCGGATAGAGAGGCGCTCCAAGTAGAGGTAGGACCCAGCAAGCATTCGGGGCAAAACGACTCCTCCGACTGGTCAGCCTTTAAAGCGCACTCGGATGACTTCCCCTGTGCTGACTGAGAAGGCTCCCAAGCAGCAAAAAGTTGCAGAACCAAAGCCTCGGAAGACCCTGCCCAAGATCAAGATCAACGTCCCCGTCGCTTCTGCGTAAGTGTCTTGCCTGTACTTTTCGATCGAGGATTTGTGTTGTCGACTCTCTTTCTCATTTGTCCGAGTGAATCTTGAAACTTGCAGGGCTGCTACTGGGACTTCTGCTTATAGGGATGGTGATGAGGATGTAGAAGACATGGTCACTTCTAACCCGAGTATGACTTTTGCAAACTTGTCTTTGCTTTCTCAGCCATCTTGTTGACCGACTGAATTCTGACGACTAACTCTTTCTGCAGCTCCTCCACATGTCATTAATCTTCCGAATGACGATGAGGATGTGCCGCTGAGGCCCAGGAGGAATAAGAAGGCATCAACTCGCAAGACGTCCCAATCGGTGCCGGTGGTGGAGCCAGTGATTCAACAGCCTGAAGATGTGACTCAAGCTTCTATTACTTTCGTTGCTCCAGTATCGAGTGAACGCCCCACATCATCGACTGCACCAGTGCTTGCTTCAACTATCCAGCCCCATGCCCTGGAACTTCAAGCTGCCGTGACTGAACCGTCAACCCTGTTCTTCACTACTCATCACGTTCCAAAAGACCAGGCAGGCGCCGCTGCAGAAGCCATACGCCAAGCTGGCATAACGATGGAGCGGGTGAAGGTGGTGCATGAAAACAGTCAGGCTGCTTATGACGCCAGTGCGGCCCTTCGAGCCAATGTCCAGCTAAGTTGGCTTCCGACTAAACTCTTATCTTGTTGCTTGTTCTGTTAGGATATGCTACCTGAAAACTTTTCTTTGTGCATCCTCCTGTTATTCTGCGCTTCGCATCTGCGCACCCACTGGGTGTTTGAATTTATGTCGAGTGACTTTCCCAGTTGAGTCGACTAGGTCGTGTCAGTTGTAGTTCTGGGTTAGTAGGGGCACGCATAGTGCACCCACTAGGTGTAGTCCCCGAGGCCACCGTCGAATGTGTGATTCGGCAGAGGTCCTGATAAAAAAATGTCTTTATTGTTTCACTCTTCCACTCAGTTTGGGCGGGACATGTCGAGTGGAATCCGAACCAGTGGGGGCACGCTAAGTGCACCCACTGGGTGTAGTCCCCGAGACCACAGTCGACTGCGGGCAGTCGGTTGGGGTCTGAGAATGTCATTTGTTGACTTCAAAAAAATAACCTCGGTATTCTTCTCTCTTTTTTTACTCTTCGACTCGGTCTGGTCGGACAATGTCGAGTGGAACCCAAACCAGTGGGGGCATGCTAAGTGCACCCAATGGGTGTAGTCCCCGAGACTAATGTAGAATGTTTTGATTCTGCGGTAGTCTTAGATCTCTATTCACTCGGAAGCGATTGATCTTTGATCTTGTTTACTGATGTATCTTTTTGCTGACTTCAAAAATCATGTGAGCTCATCTCCAAATTTTCCAAATTCAAGGAGAAGCAGAGACAACTCAATCTTGACTTGGAGCTGGCTAAGCAGAACTTGCGGAAGGCTAAAGATGAAACAACTGGTATGGACGGTAATCGACCGGTCGATTGTTTATCTTGGCCGACCCACAAGTCATCTCCTCATTCTTCTGTATGACCCAACTACATATCTTTCAGAGAAAATGAAGCAGGCTCTGGCAAAAAAGGACCTCGATCTTGCTACTGCACAAAAGGAGGCTCGGGAGAAGACTACACTTGCTGACAAGAAGCTGGCTTCAGTCGGTGCGCTGGAGGAAGAGAACACCTAGTTGAAGACGTCCCTTAACGAGTCCAACCGATAAGTGACACGTCTGAAGAAAGAGAAGGTGGCTTTGAACGAGAAGATTGAAAGCATTTCTCATAAGAGAAATGACCTGGAAGCTTATCTGGAAGCACTCGCCAAGAAGCTCTTCCTTATGCTCGAAGGTATTTTCCTTTGCCCTACTGTTTAGCTGTTGTCGATTGACCAGGCATTCGTTAACTCATTATTTCTTTGTGCTTGTAGAATTTTGCCAAAACTATGAAGAAGAGACTGGACGGGTCGAGACAGGTCTATACCCCGTCCTTTCCCCTGTTGGTGATGATGCTTCTATGAACGTGCTCCAACTGGAATCCTGTGTTGCCAGTGTTACGAGCTATCTTGCTCGCCTGAAGGTGGCGGTGTCGCGCATTGATACAGCACTCTGGGCAAGGGCGACGCTTCAAAATGACCTCGAGTCCCTGATGACTCGACTCAATGAGGTCCCTGGTCGAGTGCAGGAATGGAAGAAGTCTTCTGCCCGATGCGGTGCTGACGTGGCTCTGTCGTTGGTTCGTGTCCACTGCAAGGAAGCCCGAGAAGAGAAGCTGGCAGTGATCAAGGTTGCCAATACCAAAAGGCATGACTTCCGATCCTTCATGGAAACCTTTCATTACTGCTGCCACTCGGATTGCTGACGGAATTGATCCGGACGTGTTCGTCGAGCCTGAAGCCGTCCTCCTGTGGAGTGAACAAACTTTATGCCTCACCTTAAATTTGCCTCGGAATGCCAAGTGATTTTGTAACCGTTAAACTCCTTCGGGCCTGATTCCTGAGTACTTTAATATGTGTTCTGGAACCTTAGGATTTTATCAGAACTTTGGTTGCTTTTGAATCTTTTGACTCTTTGCGTAGAACTTGTTTCCTGCAGTTTGAGTTGCTATTGACTTTGTGACGTAGCTCAGTTGAGTGAATCATGGGAAGATCGTGGTCGACCTGCACCCCGCCACCCTTATGGATAAGGATGGAGCTGACGTTGTATTTGTGTCGAAGCTCCGAGGACAAATCGTGGTCGACATGCACCTCGCCACCCTTACGGGTAAGGATGGAGCGGACGTTGTATTTGTGTCGAAGCTCCGAGGATAGATCGTCGTCTACCTGCACCTTGCCGCCCTTACAGGTAAGGATGGAGCGGACGTTGTATTTGTGTCGAAGCTCCGAGGATAGATCATGGTCGACCTGCACCTCGCCGCCCTTACGGGTAAGGATGGAGCGAGTCTTAAAACTTAGGCGAGTACTGGATTGCAGCTATGTCAGATTTCGGGTTCCGGCAGACCCTAAAGGTTCGAACACTGGGGTGCGCGCGGATATTACGCCTTCTACCTCTCCGTCTCGCAAAGATCTCGACTACTGAAAGGACTGCACAAGAGACACAAGGTTTATACTGGTTCAGGCCACCGTTGTGGTGTAATACCCTACTCCAGTGTGTGGTGGGTGGATTGCCTCTTGGGGCTGATGATGATGAGCAATACAAAGAAGAACAACCTCGCGAGGGTCTGTTCTTGGATGGGGCGATGAACTGCTGGGAGGAGTTCAGCCACCTTTCTCTTTCTCTCTCTCTCTCTCACTCACTGCCTTACTCTTGCTCGCCCCCCCCCCCCTTGCTGTGTGGGTGGCTGGTTCTATTTATAGAGGCCCTGGTCCTCTTCCCAAATATCGAGCGGGAAGGGAGCCAACAATGGCGGGCTAATTTGAAGGGGGACAACAAGTATCAACTATCCTGACAAAAGCAGTCTTCGCCTGCGCAAAGCTCTGGTGATGACGCCATCTTGGGCTCCACGGTGAGCTCCGCCTCGTAGTCCTCCTGGTCTTGGTCTCGTTTCACCGAAATGGCAACCTTTACCTGATGCCTCGGTACTCTGCGGCTGCGCTTGCCCCCTTTGCACCAAAGAGGAAAGGAGGACGCTGCACGGGCTGGCACCCGCCTGGCGCCCTGAGTCGTCATGGCTCGCGTCACGGGCACCTCGCGAGGTACCCCGCCTTGATCTCTCCGCCTCCTCGCGAGCCAGCCTGACGAGGCCGTGCCGGAGGATGGTCCGTGTCGTCCGCCCCGCGAGGCTTGGCCCCTCGCGAGGGTCTTGACTCTTGTGTTGATGAAGATGGGCCGTGCTGGGCCCCCCTTTTGAGCCACGCCGCAGGCTGCAGGCAGGCAAGTCTGGGGACCCCCGTTCCCAGAACGCTGACAGTAGCACTCGGGCCCAAGGCGCGCCCGGACTTGGCCGTGCCGAGAGGCGAAAGGGTAAGGGCGAAGCGCCGCGGGCCCTAACAGCCTGCGGCCTTGGGTGCCGCGTGGCGGTTGATTGGACGTGGGCGGCACTGTTCCCCCACGCCCCCTTATTCTGCGCCCTGCTAGGCAGACTTGTAGTTGTACACAGCCGCTCCCCTTCCTATTGCTCGAGCGTCCCCTGTTCTAACTCCCTTCGAACGCCAGCTCCTGCTTCCAATCCAATCTCGAATCTTCCCCCTCCTTCCCATCGCCATGGCTCCGACGAAGAAGGAGAGAGGGAAGAAACCCATGCCTCCGTCTTGTGTGCCACCATCAGTGGCCCCCGCCGCCGGCCGGTCGACCATACTCGATCGAGAGTGCCTGGGCAAGGTCAGCTTGGCTCTGGCCACCATCTTCAATGAGTGCGGGAGGACGACGGCCTGGCCCTCGCCCCACTTCTCCATCGACAGGATAGCTACCGAGGTCCCATGCTTTGACGACGCCCTGTGGGCGGGTCTGGTTCCCCCCTTTTCCGATTTCTTCAATGACGTGCTCTCCCATTATCAGATCCACATGATGCACCTAAGTCCTGAGTCCATCACCCTCCTTTCAGTCTTCGCCTTCGTTTGCGAAGCCATGGTGGGCATCCCTCCTTCGGTTGCCTTGCTGCGCCACTTCTTCTCGCTGCATCTCGTCGACCCTACCCAATGCTGGGCATGCGTGAGCTTCGCTGCCGAGCCTGAGACTGCGGCCTCTGGGATTGACTTCAAGCTCCCCCTGCCCACGGTTGGGTTCCGCGAGCGGTGGCTGTATGTGGATGTAGGGGTGTCCAGCCCCCTGCTGTCGGAGCCGACCTGGCCTGTTGTCCCCAATTCGGGTTGGGGCCAGGAGACGCTCGAGAGCCCCCGGCTCGTCTTCATCTAGAGCCGCTTCGCGCTCCTGAGGAAGCTCGGGGTGACAGCGCCCAAGGTGGTGAAGGAGTTTCTGTTATGCCGTGTTGCTCCCCTTCAACGCCACTCTCGCCGTATGTGGGGCTTCCGTGGGCGCGAGGATAGCATGAGGCTCCAGGAAGAGGACCTCGCTCCTGAAGTGCTGAAGTCGGCGCTCTTGACCTTGGCCGGGGACCCCAACCCCGGCAGCGTCCGGCAGGGAGGGGCCTCGTTGTATCTCTGCCAGAGCAGGGTCGACTTCCTGAAGCAGATGCCCGTCTTTGACGAGTGGGGGCTGCGCCCCGCCGGCCTCCAGGGACCTCGTGAGAATCCAGTGGTGGTGACTGCCCTTCCAATCGGCCAAGGCGACTCCTCCTCAAGTGGCGGAGCAGGAAGGCAGGAGGCGCCGGAGGCCGAGGGGGCCCCCGATGAGGTGACAGCGTCGGGTGATGCTCTCGAGGGGACAGCTCCTGGGACCTGTGCCACTGAGGCTGAGGGTGGCAAGCAGCCGCTCCCAGCGCCCGGGGCTGAGGCCTCGGAGGCCCCAGCCGCGTCTTCTGGCGAGGTGATGGATGGCACGCGCCAGGCAGGCGCCCCTGACGCGGATCGCTCCGATGCTCCGTCTTCGTCGCAGGTCGATCCTTGCGTTCTTCTCTTGGGCCGCTTCTGCGTGGACTTTGAGGCCCTCCGGAGGAAAAGGGAGGCCCTGGGTGATGACTTCCCTTGTCGCGTGCTGAAGCGCAGGAAGTACTTCGCCACTGACGAGTGAGTCTTCTCCCTTTCTGGCTCCTGATCCTCTTGTTGCTTTCACTGATCCTTGCTCCGCAGGCCCCTTCCGGCCGAGCTCGTGGAAGTAGCCGAGGTGCCGCCTCCTTTGGCTTCGCCCCCTCTACCATCCTCAAGTGCTCCCAGCAGCTCTGCCCTTGTGGTGATGGTGATTGAAGGGGTGGACCATCCCGAGGTGCACCGCGGCTCTTCATTCCCCCCGATTTTCCTTCGCGGGCCCTCTCAGGGCATAGCCAGCCTACCGTGGGCTTCTCGTCTGGTCGCGGGCTGCGACTGGTTGAGGCGCCCCCTGCGCCCTTCATCTGGAGACGGGCTGGCTCCAGGCTGGGCTTCTGGTGCGGCGCGCCCGGCCGTCGCGAGGGTGGAAGCCCCCAACCCCTTGCCCGGAGGGGGAACGATGATTCGTGGCCCCCGGCGCGTGCTTGGGGCAGATGATGGTGTGGAAGATGTGCTCGAGCGTGCCAGGGAGCGCCGCGCTCACCGCCAAGGGTTCCTTCGAAGGGCGACTGACGCGGTGAACCTGCTTGGGGAGGAACTTGCTGACAAAGACGCGCGCCTGGAGGCCGAGGGCCTGCGCCTGGATGCAGGGAGGCGCGAGCTGGAGGCCGCCATCGCCCTCGCGCGCCGTCAGCGTGATCTTGACGATGAAGAGGCGAAGGCGTCACTAGAGGCCTCTCGGGTGGCCCGATCCCAGGCTGCCGAGGAGGCCCGGAGAGCTGACCGACGGCGAGAGGCGGCGGAGGAGTGGGCTCGGGAGCTCCTGGCCTGGTGCCACTCACTGGAGGAGCAAGTGGAGCTGCGCGAGTCGGCCCTTGCGTCGATGCGGGTGGCCTCTGGCGACCCAGCTGAGCTCCAGAAGCGTGAAGAAGCGTTGACACTGGAAGCTGTCGAACGCACCCACGAGTACGAGCAGCTGGAGACGAGGGAGCGCTTGGTGACGCAGGCGAAGGACGATGTCGCCACACGGGAAGCTCGTGTCCTGGAAGAGGTCGGACGTCGGGTGGCGATGGCGCGCCAAGACCTCGAGCGCAAGTTCGAGGGGAGGCTGGAGTTGATCCGGGTCGAAGCTGAAGGGAGGACCGCAGCCTTGAGGGTCAAGCGGGAGGAGGCGACGCGGCTGGCCGATGCCTCCCGGGCCGCCCTTGAGGTAGCGCAAGGGGAGTTAGCCGCCTCCCAGGCCGAGATGCTCCGTCTTCACCAACAGGTGGAGGAGGTTGAGGGCGTCGCGCGCCAGAACATGGATGAGATATGTCAGCGACAGGTCCTGGAGCACGTGCACCCCATGCTCGCCACGCTCCGGGAGAGAGCTAGCGCAGCCTTGGGCAACATCTGTGAGGCGGCGGTTGGCGAGCCGCACACAGCCAACTATGCTGGTAACCTTCAGTTCTTCACCGCCGTGGTGACGCAGCTGGAGGCGCGGTCGGCCAGGGCCGACAGGTTGGTGGAAGAGAGGAGCCGCTCCTTGCTCGGGCGCGCCTTTTTCCGTGTCTTCAGTCATCTCCTGAACAAGGATTCCCACGTTGATTTTGACGTCGTCATCGCCCCAGTTCCCCAGGCCGTCCGAGGCGATCTGGCGCACTGGGTGGAAGACAACGTGGACGCCCTTGTCAGGGCCTTCGCTTCGGACGATGATGACGTGATCATGGCTGCTGACGAGGGCGGTGCGGCGAACGGCCTTGACGCCGCTGGTGGCGATGCAGACAACGATGGCGAGTTCGGCGGCGCCAGCGACGGCTCGGGAGGTGCTTCCGAGGACGCATTGGGGGATTGGTCCGACTAAGTGTGTATCGCTCCTGTCTTTTTTACCCTGCATGAATAGAACTCAGGTTTTTGACCTGATGGCCGTGAGAGCATTTTGGGAGGGGAAGCCCCTCATGTAAAACCTGTGTTCATCGTATTGGTAGTTGTCATATTGCACGAGCGCCCGGGCCTGGTGGTTGGCTGGTTTACCTTTGTTTCACGCAAGCCCCGAAGCAGCCTGTGGGAGGGCGTGACGTCTTGGGTGTTCTTTAGTTGAATCCGTAGGATATGAGAGTGTCGCCGGCGGGGAGCTTCACAGGCGTTGGCCTTTTTCGCAGGCTCCGGGCCTTTTGCCAAATGCGACGGCTTCACAGGCATTTGCCTTCTTCACAGGTTCTGGGCCTTTTCCTGAACCCGGCAGCTTCACAGGCATTTGCCTTCTTCACAGGCTCTGGGCCTTTTCCTGAACGCGATAGCTTCACAGGCACTCGCCTTGCTTCACAGGCTCTGGGCCTTTTCCAAAACGCAATAGCTTCACAGGCTCTGGGCCTTTTCCAAAACGCAATAGCTTCACAGGCACTCGCCTTGCTTCACAGGCTTTGGGCCTTTTTCCAACAGGACAACCTCCGCAGGCACCCGAAAATCCTCCCGAGAGGGAGCAACAGCGGCAGTTTGGGTTGCGCATGAGCCAGGCCTGACCCGACTCGCGAGGGGCTCGCGAGGGGAGGCAGCTGTGGCGAAGCGGTAACCAGAACGCGAGAAATGGCTCGAACGAGAATAATCACCCCTTCCCCGAACACACGCAAATCTCAAATTCGAATCCAACTTAAATCCAGCGGGGGAAAAGATACAGCCAAAGGGATAGGCAATGAAAGCAGACAAAAGGCCGCGTCCGACACCTAATCTAGTCTTGGACGTCTTCTCACCAGCGCGGAGCTAAGTGCTGTCCACTGGGCGTGGGAGGGAGCCCCAGGGCCTGAGGCCAGCACCCCTGAGACTCTGGGGCGTGTACGGCCCCACTCATTATTACGTGAGAGTGTCACGGGGCGGCGAGCTTCACAGGCACCGGGCCTTCTTCACAGGTACTGGCCTTGCTTCATATCGCCAGACGAGGGCCCCACCTTGCGCCACACTCTAGTGCCATCAGCAACGACCGGAACCCAGGACGCCACCCGATGGGGTAGAGCGGTCGCCAGCGGTTCCCCCAACGACCACGGGTCCTCCGCCAGGGGCAGGCCCTGAGGCACCTCCCCAGCAGAGGGCCTACCTCATGAGAACACCTTGCTCCGAACGCCACGGTGGTGATGTCGGATCTTGGCCCCTCTCCTGCAGCCCCCTGCGCCCTCCTCCCGAGGGGTAGGAGACTGTGGGAGCGGGGCAGCTGCTTGCTGCGGCGACCTGCACCTCCTGCGATCCATGGTTAGCATATACCTGCTCCTGGAGAATTAGCGGTGCCCAATAATCGTTGCCTCTAGCTTGGCCAGTGGGACCGTTCCGGGGCTCCTAGAAAGGCTCGGCTTCTAGTGCCTCGTCCCCCCAGCTTGGGCTGAGGAGCGAGCCTTGTCCGTTCTCGTGGGGGTGTCCTTGGTCCATCATGAGGGGAACGTATTCCTCCGGCGCTGCCATCCCGAATGCCACGCCGTAATGCCCTGCATGCCACGCGGTCCCGCCTGTCACGCCCACTGCGGGGTGGCAGCGTGGCCGCCCACTGGGGCTGCGGGTCGGGTTGAGCCCTTCTTCTTCGCGGGCCGGGGGCGAGGGCAGCGCCGCCGCCGGTCCGGTGCTGACAGCTTCGCTGGCGTCGGAGTAGGCTTGGAGCCCGCGGGCGCGCGCGGAGCCCCCGCGCGGGTCGCCCTGGGCTTGAGATGGGAGCTGGGTGGAGAAGGGGTGAGCCCCCGAGGCGGCGAAGCCCAGGAGCTCCGCCACTCGCCCCAGCAGCACGTCGTGGCCGCCCTCCAGCAGTCTGCATCGCAGCAGCTCTCGGGCCACCGTGAGCGCGGCCCTCGAGTTCGCCTGCTCCCGGCGGGTGTACGGTGTCGTGGTCGCAGCGTGATTGGAGGCCCTTGCTGCCGACCGTGCCTGCCGCCGTGTAAGAGTTGTCGAAGTCTGCCCGCGTCGCCCGCGGCCCGCAGCGCCCTGCGGACCGCGAGCTTCCTGGGGCACGGGGTCGCCCGAGGCGAGCGGTTCCGCGCGGGCGGGCCACGCAGCCCATGGGTCAGGGTTGCCCTCTTGGTCGGCGGGCATGGTGATGACGACGCGACGGGGCATGGAGCGGTGGAAGACGAATTCCGGCGCACCCCTACCTGGCGCGCCAAATGTCAGATTTTGGGTTCCGGCAGACCCTTAAGGTTCGAACACTGGGGTGCGCGCGGAGATTACGCCTTCTACCTCTCCGTCTCGCAAAGATCTAGACTACTGAAAGGACTGCACAAGAGACACAAGGTTTATACTGGTTCGGGCCACCGTTGTGGTGTAATACCCTACTCCAGTGTGTGGTGGGTGGATTGCCTCTTGGGGCTGAAGATGATGAGCAATACAAAGAAGAACAGCCTCGCGAGGGTCTGTTCTTGGATGGGGCGATGAACTGCTAGGAGGAGTTCAGCCACCTTTCTCTTTCTCTCTCTCTCTCACTCACTGCCTTACTCTTGCTCGCCCCCCCTTGCTGTGTGGGTGGCTGGTTCTATTTATAGAGGCCCTGGTCCTCTTCCCGAATATCGAGCAGGAAGGGAGCCAACAATGGCAGGCTAATTTGAAGGGGGACAGCAGTATCAACTATCCTGACAAAAGCAGTCTTCACCTGCGCAAAGCTCTGGTGATGACGCCGTCTTGGGCTCCACGGTGAACTCCGCCTTGTAGTCCTCCTGGTCTTGGTCTCATTGCACCGAAATGGCAACCTTTGCCTGATGCCTCGGTACTCCGCGGCTGCACTTGCCCCCTTTGCACCAAAGAGGAAAGGAGGACGCTGCGCGGGCTGGCACCCGCCTGGCGCCCTGAGTCGTCATGGCTCGCGTCACGGGCACCTCGCGAGGTACCCCGCCTTGATCTCTCCGCCTACTCGCGAGCCAGCCTGACGAGGCTGTGCCGGAGGATGGTCCGTGTTGTCCGCCCCGCGAGGCTTGGCCCCTCGCGAGGGTCTTGAGTCTTGTGTTGATGAAGATGGGCCGTGTTGGGCCCTCCTTTTGAGCCACGCCGCAGGCCGCAGGCAGGCAAGTCTGGGGACCCCCGTTCCCAGAACGCCGACAAGCTAAGCCCCCGAGTGGGAGGGTTGCTCACCACTCGGTAGGATTTTTTAAACTTAGGCGAGTACTGGACTGCAGCTAAGCCCCCTAGTGGGAGGGTTGCTCACCACTCGGTAGGATTTTTTCAACTTAGGCGAGTACTGGACTTCAACTAAGCCCCCGAGTGGGAGGGTTGCTCACCACTCGGTAGGAGTTTTTAAACTTAGGCGAGTACTGGACTACAGCTAAGACCCCGAGTGGGAGGGTTGCTCACCACTCGGTAGGATTTTTTTAAACTTAGGCGAGTACTGGACTACAGCTAAGCCCCCAAGTGGGAGGGTTGCTCACCACACGGTAGGATTTTATAAACTTAGGCGTGTACTGGACTGCAGCTAAGCCCCCAAGTGGGAGACTTGCTCACCACTCGGTAGGATTTTTTAAACTTAGGCGAGTACTGGACTACAGCTAAGCCCCCGAGTGGGAGACTTGCTCACCACTCGGTAGGATTTTTTAAACTTAGGTGAGTACTGGACTGCAGCTAAACCCCCGAGTGGGAGACTTTCTCACCACTCAGTAGGATTTTTAAACTTAGGCGAGTACTGGACTGCAGCTAAGCACCCGAGTGGGAGACTTGCTCACCACTCGGTAGGATTTTTTAAACTTAGGCGAGTACTGGACTACAACTAAGCCCCTGAATGGGAGACTTGCTAACCACTCGGTAGGATTTTTTAAACTTAGGCGAGTACTGGACTGCAGCTAAGCCCCTGAGTGGGAGACTTGCTCACCACTCAGTAGGATTTTTTGAACTTAGGCGAGTACTTGACTGTAGCTAAGCCCCCGAGTGGGAGACTTTCTCACCACTCGGTAGGAGTTTTTAAACTCAGGCGAAGCGGATTCGCAGCTAAGCCCCTGAGTGTGAGACTTGCTCATCACTCGGTAGGATTTGATTTTTTGAAACTTAGGCGAAGCAGATTTGCAGCTAAGGCACCCACTTGGGGATTTAGAACACTTAAAAAAGGAACAACAATCATCTGTGAAACTGTGTCTTTGATGATCAAACTAGAATGTATTTCTTATCACATCACAACAATCCGAATGCTTAAGTATAAAAGGGGCGGAGCAGCTCCACATTCCAAGCGCGTGGATCGTATTTATTGTGCTCCACATTGTAGAGGCGATAAGCCTCGTGAAGTACTTTGGTGATGATGAAGGGGCCTTCCCAAGCAGGAGCGAGCTTGTGTGGTTTCTGCTGATCCACTCGAAGAACCAGGTCTCCCTCTTGAAATGCTCGACCTCTCATGTTTCTGGCATGGAATCGACGCAGGTCTTGCTGATAGATGGTCGACCGGATCAGCGCCATCTCTCTTTCTTCTTCCAGAAGGTCAACAGCATCCTGACGGGCTTGTTCTGCTTCGGCTTTTGAGAAGAGTTCCACTCGCGGGGCGTTATGAAGTAAGTCACTCGGAAGCACAGCTTCATCCCCATAGACTAAGAAGAATGGAGTCCTCAATCCCCAAAGTATTGATGGAAGTTCATCGACCCAGGCGCACGCTGCATGCTTGAGGTCACGCATCAATCGGGGTTTCAGTCCTTTCAGAATCAATCTGTTTGCTCTTTCAGCTTGTCCATTCGACTGGGGATGGGCGACTGAAGCATAGTCGACTCGAGTGCCTTGGGAAGCGCAAAAGGCTTTGAACTCATCAGAATCGAAGTTAGACCCATTATCTGTGATGATGCTGTGCGGGACACCATATTTGAATCTTAACTCTCTGATGAAACTGACAGTACTTGCTTCGAGGTTTTTGACAGGCTTGGCTTCAATCTATCCGGTGAACTTGTCGACTGCTACAAGCACATGGGTGAAGCCACTTCTGTCCGTCCTTAGAGGCCCAACCATATCTAATCCCCAAACAGCAAAGGGCCAGACGAGTGGAATGGTCTTCAGGGCTGATGCAGGCTTGTGAGACATGTCGGAGTAGAACCGGCAACCTTCACATCTGTCGACTATGTCTTTTGCCATTTCATTCGCTCGTGGCCAATAAAATCCCGCTCGGTATGCTTTGGCCACAATGGTCCGAGAGGACGCATGGTGACCACAGGTCCCCGAGTGGATGTCGTTGAGGATCACTCAACCTTCTTCTGGTGTTATACACTTCTGAGCAACTCCGGTAACACTTTCTCTGTAAAGCTGTCCAACCATTACTGTGAAGACTTTAGATCGACGGACAATCTGACGGGCCTCTTCTTCATCCTCTCGGAGCTCTTTCATGAGAATATACGCGATGTACGGCATTGTCCAGTCGGGTATGACAACCAAAACTTCCATGACCAAGTTGACCACGTCTGGGATTTCAACTTCAGTCGGATCAGTAGGGCTCTTAGGTTGTGGGGGCTCCTCCGTGAAGGGATCCTCTTGGACGGACAACATGTGAAGATGCTCCAAGAACACATTATTGGGAATAGGCTCATGCTTGGAGCCTATCTTTGCCAAATCATCAGCTGCTTGAATTTTCAGTCGGGGTATATGATGGAGCTCTAACCCCTCAAACTTCTTCTCTAAATTTCTCACTGCATTACAATAGCCAGTCATAGCCGGGCTTCTGACGTCCCACTCTTTCATCACTTGATTGACCACCAAATCTGAGTCGTCGTAGACCATTAGGCAACGGATGCCGAATGAAATGGCCATACGCAACCCGTACAGAAGAGATTCATATTTAGCTTCGTTGTTGGAGGAATCAAAATGGATCTGAAGAACTTAGCTGAGTCTGTCTCCTTGAGGGGATACCAGTACCACCCCAGCACCAGAACCGTTCAGCATCTTGCATCCATCAAAGAACATGGTCCAATGCTCCAAGTGAATCTGAGTCGGTTGTTGCTGCTCGACCCAATCGGTGAGGAAATCTGCTATTGCCTGGGACTTGATAGCTTTCTTTGCCTCAAACTTAATATCCAAGGGAAGGAGTTCAATCGCCCACTTTGCCACTCGACCAGTTGGATCTCTATTGTTCAGAATTTCTGACAATGGTGCGTCGCTAATGACTATAACAGAGTGATCAGAGAAATGATCTGCAACCTTCTTTGTGGTCATAAAAATCCCATAAACAAGCTTCTGATAATGAGGATATCTTTGCTTGGATGGAGTCAAGACCTCAAAAATATAGTACATGGGGCGTTGACCTTTATAGGTTTTTTCTTCTTCTTCCCGCTCGACCGTAAGTACTGTACTGACAACTTGTCCAGTGGCTGCAATATAAAGCAGTAAAGGCTCTTTGCTGATTGGGGCAGCAAGTACCGGCTGGGTGGAAAGCGGGGTTTTGAGTTCTGCAAACGCTGCATCAGCTTCAGGAGTCCACTCAAACTTATCAGATTTCTTCATCAGTCGGTAAAGAGGCAATGCCTTTTCACTGAGGCGAGAGATGAATCGACTCAAGGCGGCCAAACAACCAATAAGCTTCTGAACGTCATGCACGCGCACAGGGCGTTACATCCGGAGTATGGCTCCAACTTTTTCTGGGTTGGCATCGATCCCTCGTTCGGAAATGAGGAAATCGAGTAACTTTCCTCCTGGAACTCCGAATGTGTATTTCGACGGATTAAGCTTGATATCATACCTTATTAAGTTGGCAAAGGTTTCAGCGAGGTCAGTCAGCAGGTCAGACCTTTACGCAACGTGACCACAATGTCATCCATATATGCTTCCACATTCCGACTGATTTGAGTGAGCAGGCACTTCTGAATCATCCTCATGAATGTGGCACCAGCGTTCTTCAGACCGAATGGCATGGTGACATAACAAAAGCACCCAAGTGGAGTGATGAAAGTTGTTTTTATCTCATCGGGTCCATACAGTCGGATCTGATGATACCCGGAATAGGCGTCTGGAAAAGACAAACGCTCACACCCCGCAGTCGAGTCGATGATTTGGTCGATACGGGGGAGGAAAATGATCTTTCTGGCAGGCCTGGTTGATATGCTTGAAGTCATTGCACATACAAAGTGAATCGTCCTTCTTGGGGACCATGACAACATTGGCGAGCCACTCGGAGTGGTAAATCTCTCGGATGAACTCAGCTGCTAGGAGCCAAGCCACTTCCTCGCCAATTGCTTTTATCTTCTGTACGGCAAACCATCTAAGATGTTCCTTGACTAGCTTCACTTTCGGGTCAACTCGCAAACGGTGCTCAGCCAGTCCCCTGGGCACACCTGGCATGTCAGAAGGTTTCCAGGAAAAGATGTCCCAGTTCTCACGGACGAACTGGATGAGCGCTTCTTCTATTTTCTGTCGAGTGATGTTGAGATATGAGTAGGAGCAGCATTAGGATCAGTCGGGTGAATATGAATTGGTTTTGTTTCTTCGGACGACTGAAATGCAGAATCTGTGGCAGGCTTCTTGGCTCGCAGCAAATCACTAGGATCTATATTTTTATGATACTCTTGCATTTCAACAGCTGCCATTTGTGCATCGGCAATTTTAGAACCCTTCTGGAAGCATTCCTCTGCCTTCTGCCGATTGCAGTGACCATGATCACTCCTCTAGGACCGGGCATTTTCAACTTGAGATACACGTAACATGGTCGAGCCATAAAACGCACGTATGTAGGCCTCCCCCAGAATAGCATGATAAGCACTCTGGAAATTCACTACTTCAAATGTCAACTTTTCCTTACGGTAATTCTTTGAATCACCGAAAACCACGTCCAAGGTTGGCGAAGTGATTCAGCTTTCTTGCCAGGGATGACACCGTGAAAGCTCATGTTGCTCTCACTAAGTTTGGACATCGGAATTACCATCCCTTTCAAGGTTTCAGCATAAAGAATATTCAAACCACTACCACCATCCATCAACACTTTTGTCAATCGAGTACCCCCAACAACTAGGTCGACCACCAACGCTTGCCTCCTTGGAGTGGCTATGCAAGCAGGGTGGTCAGACTGGTCGAATGTGATAGCTGTTTGTGACCACTTCAGGTATGTTGTCGTTGTCGGAGCAACCATATTCACTTCTCTGTTGATCACTTTCAGTCGACTTTTGCTCTCAACATCCGCAAAAATCATTAGGGTGGAATTGACATTGGGAAAACCATCATCTTCCTCTTTGTCTTCATCCTTGTCAGATTCTTTTTCCTTCTCATTAGGATGTTTCTCTCGGAATTGCTCAATCAGAACCCGACACCATCGAGTGGTATGCTTAGGATAAATCAGATTGCCTTCTTCATCTTTCTTGGTGTGAATGTGACATGGCAGATCCATCATATCGTTACCAGCTGCATCTTTTACTTTATTGGGGGTCCAGGGCCCCTTAGGTTTCCCTTTAAACTTTCCTTGAATCACTGCCGCAGTTTCACCATGTCCTGCAGGCTCAGCTTTACGCTTTTGTTTCTGATTGGAATTGCCGCCACTGGTGTCCTGACCGACTGGTTTGCTCTTTCCACTACGGAGTCGATCCTCTTCTTCTCCGTTAGCATACCGAATGGCTATTTCCATCATCCAGTCAGAGACATATCTCCTGTCCGACCGAATTTCAGGACAAACTTCTTGATGGTGGGAAACATTTTCCACTGTGTGATGCAAAGTGGTCCACCTCTAAATATAATCTCTCAGAGTTTCATTCGGTTTTTGCATGCAATGCTGCAATTCCGTTAACCCCGCTGGCCGCTTGCAAGTACCCTCAAAAGTTTTAACAAACACTCGAGCAACTTCTTCCCAACTGAATATACTGACTGGCGCTAACTAAGTCAACCATGCTCTGGCTGATCCTTCCAACATCAGAGGAAGATGCTTCATGGCCACTTCATCATTGCCGCCACCGATCTGTATAGCCACCCGGTAATCCTCAAGCCAAGTGTCAGGCTTGGACTCACCAGTGAACTTGCTGACTCCAGTCGCCAACCTGAAGTTGGGAGGAATGATTGTGGCTCTGATGGCTCTGCTGAAACACTCTTGGACCTGAAACATGAACTCTGCTGCCAGTCGGGTGATCTCTGTCAAGGCCCTCCCTGTGTGCTCTGTTCCTGTCAACTAGACCTTGAACGAGAATAGATCTCGCATCAAAGCCTGGCTCCCTTGGGTCGGCTGGTACTCTTCGCTCGACACTACGAGGGTGTCTGTCATCATATTGCTGAAGCACATATGATCCACTCCTCGGAGGAGGTGTCGGCACTCGACGACGGTCATCACGGCCGAGTCGGTGATCATACTGCTCGTGGTTTCTGTATTGCTCCTACCGATGCCCACGTCCCTCATGCCGCGGGGGCGATCTTGGGTTGTGGGCCAACTGAACTATATCTTCCATCACAGATCTGCTATGAATCCTATTCTGCGACTGAGACACTGTTGTGTTCTGCTCTCCTGCCGCCCAGAGTAAGGCCCGGATCTGCATCAACCCTCTGCTAGCCTCCGACTGGGAAGGCTGAATTGACCCTGCTATACGGGCTGCAGCTGTGAGATTTTGAATCGGAGTGCGGTATACCTGAGGCTGAGGTGGAAAAAGCTATCGTCGACTGGACTCAGGAGCCCGCTGCGGAGCACGCTCGTTGAGTGCATGCTAAAGGTTCTCCAGTCGAGTGCGCTCAGCCAAGTTGGCTAGGCACGCCTCCTCCAAGGCCCGGGCCTCGGAGGTTTCCCCAACGATGGGCGTGTGAAGGGCATCCATGTTGCGGCGGTAAAGCTCTTCCCTCTGCTACGAAGAAAGAGGCTCGGGGCGGTATTCCCCATGAGCGCGTGACGGATCGCCGCCGCCATCACCGCCATCGTCGCGGCGGAAGCCAGGAGGACTATGTGGTCCGTCGACCATTAAGACATCAGCCGCAGGATCGTTGTTGTCGCATTTGGATGCGGTCTCGACGGAGCCAGTCAATAGGTCGAATAGGCCGTAAAGAGTTTCGTCAGGCTCAATTGCCGCGACTTATGGGGTGGCCGACTGGCGAGCCACCACGTGTTTCACCCATCGTTGAAGCCGCGACCGACCAGATCGCTTGCGTCGGAGAACAGCACGGAGCGAGGACACCAGGCGAGCCGACCGATACTAGGTCGACGGCTGCTGGAGAAGGATGCCGCGGGCACACGCGCGAAAATGCATCGCCCCACGGACAGGGAGCGCCTCGATGTCAAGGGGACCTTCCTGAAGCCAGGCGGAATCGTCGGCAACGAAGGCGAGCGTGCCGAGACAGATCTCATGGCCCTCAGCCAATCCACCACCGGAAACCATGTTGATGGGAATCAGAAAAATTGCAACTTCACCAAAAAGTCGCTAAGACACCTGCCCCAAGGTGGGCGCCAACTGTCGTGGTTCTAAGACTGACAGTAGAATGGGGGTAGGTATGAAGAGGCAAGATCCCAGCTATGGTGAAGTTGTACACACAAGATTTATGAGTTCAGGCCCTTCACGGTGGAAGTAATAGCCCTATGTCGTGGGTTTGTCATGGAAGATGTCCTCGTGAAAGGACTTAGTCGTGGAGCCATCGCAACGGGTTAGCTTTAAGGGGTTAAACCGGACAAGGGGACACGGGGAGTTTATACTAGTTCGGCCCCTTTGATGAAGGTAAAAGCCTACGTCTAGTTGTGATTGGTATTGCTGGGGTTTCGATGACCAGGGAGCGAATCCGCTTTGACTGGTCCTCGAGTTCTTGTTTTTCTGTCCTCAAACCGTGGCCAGGTCATCCCTTTATATACACAGGTTGACGCCTGCCGGTTTAAAGAGTCTCGAGGCCAGATCATAGAGGTGTCCGGCTCGGTCTCTATTCCTCTAACTTACAATACAAGTTTACATGATACAGTCGGTTTACATCTACATGCTTTAATCCATCTTTGGGCCTTGGGCCTTCTTAAAGCACCAGTATCTTCTCATCTTCATGGGCTTCAATCTTCATGGAGCTAATCTGGCCATTCCTAGCCGGTTTACCTCCAGTAACCATATACCCAACATTAGGCCCCAGATTGATTTGAACTTGTTCATGTCAATCTTCAATACTTAGAAAAATTCTTGCCCTAGCACCTTCGTATGAATCTGGTAAATCGCCATGACGTCATCCATTAAATCTGTAGTAAATTGTTATGACGTCATCTACCTGTTGAAGCCAAAGATACCCTTCATTAATGAACATTCAACCCTCAAGGCGACATCCTTACTAACTATCCATTTCCAGCTCCTCGATTTACGCACCAATCACTTATCGGTTCACCTTATAAATAGGACCACGGGCCCTTCTCTTTTCCCCTTCGTCTCCTTCACCTCTTCTTCCTCCTTGCGACATCTCTGTCCCTCAGCACCGCCGCCACCACCAAGCTTTGCCTCCGTCTCTCCGCCGGCCGCTGCATCAACCTGGTTGTGCCAGAAAGCTGCGGCGCTCCTTCATTGCTTCAATCAGTCTCTGTAAGTCTTTCCCTTTCCCCCTTTGTAGATCTGTTTAGGGTTCCCTCGTTCTTCGCAGTTCATCGAAGTTCATCAGGGCTCCTGTACTGCTCTTCCCTGTTCCTCCTTATCTTATAGATAAAAAAACTTCAAGCTTGATATATTGCTCATAATGGTTTACCTTCTGCTACCACAACATACCTTTTGTATTCGAAAAACTGATCTGAACCATTACGAACTGCTTTGGGTCCAACCCTTTTAGGTCAAAATATTTTTGCTTTCCTGTCTTTCAATAGATCCAAAATTTCCATGTCCTCTTGCGGAATCTGTTTCTCCTTACTTAGTAATTTTACCTTGGGTTTGTATCCTCTTTACCATGTAGGCGGTTTACCCTTGTAAAAACAATCTATCTCATACCATTAGTCCCCTGGTAAACTGGCAAACCCCCTTTACATTCATTGTAACAGTCTGGTTTAGCAACACATGTATACTCTTGATATGACCTTGTCATTCATTATTGTATCAGTCTCCGGTTTACGCAATTTCACATATCTGTATATCTTTATTCCATTGCATCTTGCGTACCACCATGAATGATTTGTAAACTGGCATTTCTTTTTTAGCTTTTCGTTTCACAATGGCCAAACAGTTTTACGCTTGCAACTGGGCTCCTTCCCGGGTCACCGAAGAACTATTGAACGGAATGGTCAATATCGGCACCTTGCCCAAGAAAACTGAAATTCGATGGCGAGTTCCAGGAACAGAGAATCCTCCTACCCCGAGGGAGGGTGAGGTAGTGGTCTTTGTCGACCACATAGGTCGTGGTTTCAAACCGCTCGGGTCGAAGTTTTTCCGAGATGTTCTTGCCAGTTTCCAACTCCATCCTCAAGATATTGGACCCAACTCGGTGTCCAATCTATGCAACTTCCAAGTCTTCTGTGAAGTGTACTTACAAGAAGAACCAATTGCTGAGCTGTTCCGGGACTTTTTTCATCTGAATCGGCGTACAAAATTTGTAAATGGTCCCAACACTGAACTTGGTGGTGTCTTTGTTCAATAGCGGAAAGAAGTTGAATTCCCTCATGCCAAACTGCACAGTCACCCTAAGGAATGGAACCAAACTTGGTTCTACTGCATAGATACCTCTCCTGAAGATGAGAACCCTCTTCCAGGCTATCGTGATCACCGGCTTTCCAACACTCATCCATTGCCGCAACGTCTAAGTTCTGTGAAACGGGCCAAATATGCCCCTCAACTCGCCAAGCTCCGGGCCTTTATGGCCAACGGTTTATCAGGCATTGATTTTGTGCGTTGCTGGATATCTTGGAGTGTCTTGCCACTAAGCCAACGCCCCGGTTTAATGTGTGAGTAAACCGGTGAATTAGAAGACCCCCAACGCCACATCAACATTCAGGTAACCGATGAAGAGGTCTGTGAAGGCGTTCAGAAAATTTTGAATGAACCGGAATCAGTCTGTCGCCAAACCGGCTTGAACCCCTTCTACACTCAAAATAAACCGCCTGCTATAAGCACTATGCTTCCTTTTTATCTTTGATATCTTTAAATTGTTCAACTTGTAAACTTTCTTCTGTTTGTGTATAAATGGGGTGATGGTCCCTTCTGGAAGCGGAAATCCACAGATAAAGCGGCAACCCGTCCCAAACCAAAGCCGTCAAGCGAACCTCAAAGCGGAAAACAGCCGAACGTATCAACATGGAACTTGATGAAGATGCAGAGGAACCGGAAGTTGAGGTAGAACTTGACTCCTTTGGCTCCCTTTTCATGCATCTCATTTACAATGATCTTTATCAGGAGGACGTAGAAAGCAGCCAGACTGATGATGTAGAGGTAAGTACCCTTTCCTCCGGTTCAGACTCTATGCCAACACGAAAAACCCGTCAAGCAGTCCGGAAAGTAAGATTTTCTCATCCTCTTGATTACTTGGATCCAACATTTATTTTGAAGACGCAGCAGCATGAAGCTCGCCGGACAACCCGGCATAGCGGCCAACAGGTCACTTCAGCCGGTTTACCTGATACCCCGGTTCAGAAGCGCCGACCTGAGGTCTCCCCCACTTCTGACAATTCTTATCCCAAGGCAGGTTATTTCAGACAACCTCTTAATCCATCCAATTCAAATTATCAGGTGACACCTCCCTCATCCTCTCGCGAGTCAACAGCAACCCAACTCCCTCCTCTCGAAACTATAGCTGGGTAAGTACTCAAACCCTTTCTTCGAATGTTTTACATATTCTGAGTAATATGCTAAATTTTCACCTCTTTTATTTTTGTTTGCAGAGCCAAAGCTAGACCCAGCAAAAAATCTTGGGTGAACAAACCGTCTGAAGACCAGGTGGTTCTTGAACAGGAGCAAACATATGAACCGGACCAAACTCGTGAACCGGAGGGTCCCCATCCTGACGCTACCTTTGATGAGCCAGCCCCTCAAGACCGGAATATTAATGAACAAACTAAAGCTGATACTGTTGTTCCTGATACTGAACCGGCAGCTCCAATCCAGGCTAGTCCGGTGAGAGTTACTAGCACTCCACCATCACCCAAATAAACTACTAGAGGCCCAGGAGATGACGTTATCATTACTGGCATGGGCCACAACTCTCCTAGCCATCATGTAATCTTGGCCAAATATAGCGCCAAAGAAGAGCGTGCTGCCATGGAGAAGGGTAAATGGAGCACTGATTTGTCAAGTTATGCTCATCTCAGTGCTGAAGAACTCCATTCCGGTTTTTTAAACCGTCTGCACTCAAACCGAGATTATGAGGCCGGTTTGGTGAACTTGATGAAGGAACGCTATGAGGTATTTTCATCTCCCTTTATTTCTTGATTCCGAAGTTGAAACACTAGCCCAAGTAGCCCCCAAGGGCCGTTTTATGATGTTAATCTTAAACCGGGACTTTGTAATACTTTAATCCTCTCCTGCTGGCCCTCAATATGTCAGGTCCTTAGTGAAAACAAAACCAATACTTTAATAATGTAGTTATGTAGCTTTCATCAGTGTATCCCCCAAAGGCCGGTTTAGCTTTGCGAGGTAATCCGGGTCTTGAATCCATGCATCAGTTTTGAACATATGTACATTAGCCCCCAAGTGTCAAGGATAATGCTTGCATTGTTCTTGAGACTTATAAAAGATGTATTGATAATAGATCAAATATGCATTAGCCCCCAAGTACGAAGTGCATAACTTGTTATACGCTTAGTACTTAGAAAATACATATCATGTTGTTGACATATCTTCGCTGTTACAGGCCGAGGTAAGCAACAGAGATGCCCGAACCGCTGACCTGCAAGAGAATGTGAAGTCCCAACAAGCAGAGGCTGTGAAAGCCAAGGAGGAGCTGACCAAAGCCCTGACAGCTATGGAAAAGCTAAAGGAGACTTTTAACAAGGAGCATGCTGTATGGGAAACCGAAAAGGCCGGTTTAACCAAAAGAGCTGAGGATGCCGAAGCAGCCCTGAAGCCAGTTGTAGATGAACTAACTGGCTTGAAGCGGCAAATCAACGCCATGACCTCTGCTATATTTGGTAAATATCTCCTTATGATGTTCATCCAATTCATGAGATCTTATTGTTTACCAGTTTGGCTGATGTTAAACCATGATAGGCACTCGTGTTACTCATCTGGGCGCTGATATGCGGATGAAGCTTAAAGCGGCTTACACCTTAATAGAACAGCTTTACTCTAGATCCCAGCGTCCTATATGCACTGCAGCCTACAATAAACCGGCACCAACTCTGATAAAGGAACCCTTGAGAAGCTGGCCATGCTACCAGCCCGGATTACTGAACTAAAGAAGGCAGCCGCAAGAGCAGGAGCGCTGACCGCACTAATCCAGGCCAAAGCATGGATTCCGGATCTTGAAGCGGATGACATCATTAAAGGATATCCAGGTGTGCAGGAGGACGGTTCAAGCTTCAACAATGATGATCTCTGAAGGCTGACAAAGGAGATGCGACCAATAGCCAGCAAACTGGCAGAAGACACACACTTATCTCATTTCCAGCCGGCTTACGACATTGAAGGGAAGAGACAGCCTACCGAAATCCATGAAGTCGAAGAACTTGTGACTCCAATCCATAAGCATACTTACGCTCCTGACATTAACCCCTCCAGCCTTATCCATGAAGAAGCCGTGTTTCAAGCTTTAACCAGAATCTATTGGTCAACGGTTGATTTCCAGCGTTTGGGGAGGGATGAAGAAGAAGTGATTGCACCAAATGGTCCTCATCCGTCAAGCCGTCCAGACGAAGCATCTTAAACCGGCAGCCGGTTTACCTGCTACTGTGTGCCACTGCTTTGAAACAATTATTCAATTGGAGCCGTTTTGAAGCTTCTTGTAATAGGATAGCAAAACCCCATTATCTGTCATGTCCTCGAGCATGTTTATGTTGCTTTGACATGCGGAAAACTTGTTTCACTTTTTTGGGATCTATTTATGCATAGTCCATGATGATTTGTGTTCCTGGATACAAGAACTTGAAAGTGTCCTAGTGGTTTACCACTGGACGGGTCATGATGCCCAAAAATATACAATACTTGGATGGATAATCAAAGTTTGTATTAAAAATAACATCTGCAACATACCTCATTGGCTGACCAACTGCTTGTATGGTAAAGGTGAAAACACCAATCCGAAGCATTGACAACTCCTGGCTCTCTTACTGTTGCATGTAGAAATCATATTGGGCTAAAAAGCCGTTGAGTTGTTTGTATAAGAATGGTGACATCTAGTCAAAACCAGACCGGAGTAGGGTGCTACCAGTTTAGAATCTGATCATGTACTGACAACTAAGCGTTGAAAGTCAAGCCGGGTTGTAATGAACACCGGTTTGTCAGAAAAAATGTTTATAATTCCCTTATCATAAAAATAGCAAAAAGAAAAGAAATATGCAAGGCTTTTCGTGGGCTGTCAGGCCCTAAATCAAGGCTTTTCATGGGCTGCCAGGCCACCGTGTTAAACCATTTTGCAAAGCCTTTTTAAGATGGATCTCAATCTTTAACCAATCACCGATTTAACTTTGACAAGGTCAGGGTCCATGCGATTGACTTGTCAAACATTCGATGGGTCATACCAGGTTTACCTGGACGGAGTGACTTACTTAAAGAGGCAGGATAACCCGGGGTTTTAGGTGAATACACCTAGCTTCCAAGACTGGCTTGATAGCCTATTACAAGGGTTCAAAACTCATTGTTCTTTGAGAAGCAAAGAGCCCCCAGGTAATATGTGAGTTGTGCTCGGTGGTTACCTATGTTTGAGCTGCGCTTAATGCAACAAACTCTCTTTGGCTCCACATAATTTCCTTGTGGCTTAATGCCTATCAAGAGGTGTAGCTATGGTGTGACAACAACCAAGCCCCCTAGTGATATCCCTTTGTGGTGTTAAACCAATCAAGAGGTGTAGCTATGGTGTGAGAACAACCAAGCCCCCTAGTGATATCCCTTTGTGGTTTCAAACCGATCAAGAGGTGTAGCTATGGTTCAGATATGACCAACCCCCTAGTGATTTTCTTTATATCCGTGCAGCCGCAGAGGCCGGTTTAACAAAACTCCGATTTGTCAGTAGAAACTCTTGTAAGCTCACACATGATGTAAAAAGAACAGAGACCCCGCTTTATTCGAGGCTTCGGTTTATTATATAATATATACATTGTCATAGATATGTACATACGAAGAGCCTGTGGCTCAAGTATAGTAAGGCCGAAGAAGAGGTATATTCCACGGCCGCTTGGTCTCCTCCTCCGACTTACGTGAGTCTTTGTGCTCTCGAACATCAATGAGGTAGTATGACCCGTTGTGCAAATTCTTGCTGACCACAAAAGGTCCTTCCCAAGGCGGGGATAATTTGTGCATATCAGTCTAATCCTGGATGAGGCGGAGCACCAGATCGCCCTCTTGAAAAGTTCTGGCCTTAATCCGGTGGCTGTGATAACGTCGGAGATCTTGTTGATAAATCGCCGAACATGCTGCTGCAAGATCACGCTCCTTATCTAACAGGTCCAGTGAATCCTGACATGCCTTCTCATTATCAGCTTCGACATAAGCTGCCACACGGGGCGAGTCGTGACGGGTGTCACTAGGAAGAACCACCTCTGCTCCATAAACCATGAAGAAAGGTGTGTAACCCATAGATCTATTAGGTGTGGTGTTGATTCTCCATAACACAGAAGGTAATTCCTCCACCCAGCAACCCGGTGTCCGCTTCAAAGGAACCATAAGCCGGGGTTTAATACCTCTCAAAATTTCTTGATTTGCCCTCTTCGCTTGACCATTAGATTGGGGGTGAGCCATCGATGCTATATCAAGCCGGATGTGCTCTCGTTGGAAAAATTCCTCCATCTCTCCCTTTGACAGATTAGTACCATTATCAGTTATAATACTGTGTGGAAAGCCAAACCGGAATATCACCTTTTTGATGAACTGAACCGCCGTGGCTGCATCACACTTACTGACTGGCTCTGCTTCCACCCATTTGGTGAACTTGTCAACTGCCACTAATAAGTGGGTCTTTTTGTCCTTGGATCGCTTGAAAGGTCCAACCATATCAAGCCCCCAAGTCGCAAACGGCCAGGTTATTGGAATCATCCTCAACTCCTAGGCCGGAATATGAGCACGGCGTGCGAATTTTTGACAACCGTCACATCTTTTGACTAAATCCTCCGCATTAGCGTGAGCTGTTAACCAATAAAAACCGTGGCGAAAAGCTTTAGCTACCAAAGACTTTGAGCCGGCGTGGTGACCACAATCCCCTTCATGGATTTCTCGCAAAACCTCACAACCCTCTTGAGGAGATACACAACGCTGTATTGCCCCTGAGACGTTGTAACGATGTAACTCTCCGTTGATTATGGTCATCGACTTGGAACGCCGGATTATCTGCCGGGCCGCGGTTTCATCCTCCGGTAACTCGCCCCGGTTCATGTAAGCCAGGTATGGGATTGTCCAATCCGGTATGACATGCAAAGCTGGCACCAATTGAGCCTCCGAATCAGGAATAGCCAACTCCTCCTCTGTTGGTACCTTGACCGACGGATTATGCAGCATGTCAAGGAAGACATTTGGTGGGATCGGTTTACGCTAAGAACCAAGGCGGCTTAAAGCGTCCGCCGCTTCATTCTTTCGCCGGTCTATATGGTCAACTTGATAACCCTTGAAATGGCCAGCCACCATGTATACCTCTAGTCGGTATGCCGCCATGAGTGGGTCTTTTGAATCCCAAGTGCCAGACACCTGTTGAGCCACCAGATCTGAGTCACCAAAGCATTTAACCCAGCTTAAGTTCATCTCCTTTTCCATCCGAAGACCATGGAGCAAGGCCTTGTATTCAGCTGCATTGTTAGTACAAGGGAACATTAAACGGCGGACATAACAAAACTTGTCACCTTGTGGGGAAGTTAGTATGACTCCAGCCCCCAAACCCTCCAATTGTCTGGATCCATCAAAGTGAATAGTCCAATACGTGTTATCTCGCTTTTTCTCTGGTGCCTGCAACTCTGTCCAATCATTGATGAAATCCACGAGCGCTTGGGATTTAATTGCTGTGCGAGGTGTGTATTTGAGCCCGTGAGGTCCAAGCTCAATAGCCCACTTAGCAATCCAACCAGTTGCTTCTCTGTTTTGAATGATATCTCCCAGAGGGGCTGAACTGACCACTGTGATAGGATGACCCTGAAAATAATGTTTGAGCTTCCATCTTGCCATAAACACTCGATACACCAGCTTCTGCCAATGTGGATACCCCTGCTTTGATTCAATGAGCACCTCACTGATATAATAAACCGACCGTTGAACCGGATATTCCTTTCTAGCTTCCTTGCGCTCCACCACAATAGCCACGCTAACAGCTCGGGCATTAGCAGCCACATACAGCAATAATGGCTCCTTATCGATCGGAGCTGCAATCACAGGCAGTTTAGCTAACTGCCTCTTCAGATCCTCAAACGCTTTATCAGCCACCTCGCTCCAGACAAAATCATATGTTTTCTTTAGCAGCTGATATAAAGGGATAGCCTTCTCCCCAAGACGACTGATAAACCGGCTCAAAGCCGCAATCCGGCCGGCCAAACGTTGAACGTCATTGATACACGCCGGTTTAGCCAAAGATGTAATTGCTGAGATTTTCTCCGGATTAGCCTCAATGCCTCTGTTTGACACCAGAAAACCCAAGAGTTTACCTGCCGGGACACCAAAGACACACTTTTCCGAATTGAGCATCATCTTGTAAACCTGGAGATTGTCAAAGGTTTCTCTCAAATCATCTATCAATGTTTTCTCCTTCCTGGACTTTATCACAATATCATCCAGATATGCATGAACATTGCGCCCAATCTGCTTATGAAGACAATTCTGAACACAGCGTTCATAAGTCGCCTGGGCACTCTTGAGCCCAAAGGGCATGGAGACATAGCAGAAGGCTCCAAAAGGAGCTATAAAAGTTGTCTTCTCCTGGTCCTTAACTGCCATTTTGATCTGATGATAACCAGAATAAGCGTCCAGAAAACACAAACGGTCACAACCCGCTGTGGCATCAATAATCTGATCAATACGAGGGAGGGAAAAGGGATCTGCAGGGCAAGCCTTGTTCAAGTCTGTGTAATCTACACACATACGCCAAGTGCCGTTTTTCTTAAGAACCAGCACCGGATTAGCCAACCACTCTGGGTGAAAGACCTCCACAATAAACCTTGCGGCCAACAACCGAGCTACCTCTTCACCAATAGCCTTGTGCCTTTCTTCATTGAAGCGGCGGACAAACTGTCGGACCAGTTTAAACTTAGGATCAATGTTAAGTGTGTGCTCAGCGAGTTCCCTCGGTACACCTGGCATGTCAGAAGGTTTCCATGCAAAGATGTCCCGGTTCTCACGGATGAACTCGATGAGCGCGCTTTCCTATTTGGGATCCAGGTTAGCGCTGATGCTGAACTGCTTGGATGAATCACCAGGAACAAAATCAACCATCTTAGTATCTATGGCTGATTTAAATTTCAACGCCGGATCGTGTTCCGCAGTTGGCTTTTTCAAAGAGGTCATATCTGCCGGATCAACCTTGTCTTTATAAAACTTTAGCTCCTCCGTGGCACAAACCGACTCAGCATAAGCCGCATCCCTTCCTCACATTCCAAAGCGATCTTCCTGCTCCCATGTACTGTGATGGTCCCCTTATGACCTGGCATTTTAAGTTGTTGATAAACATAACACGGCCTCGCCATGAACTTAGCATAAGCCGGTCGCCCAAACAAAGCGTGATACGGACTTTGGATTTTTACCACCTCAAAAGTCAATGTTTCTGATCTTGAATCATGATCATCTCCAAAAGCCACCTCTAAGGCTATCTTGCCCACTGGATATGCAGACTTACCAGGCACCACACCATGGAAAACGGTGTTTGACAGTTTAAGATTCTTATATGTCAACCCCATACGACGGAAGGTATCATAATATAGAATGTTGATACTACTTCCCCCATCCATGAGTACCATAGTAAACTTATATCCCCCAACTTGAGGGGCCACCACTAAGGCCAGATGACCCGGATTGTCAACCCGGGGCAGGTGATCCTCTCTACTCCATAAAATGGATTGCTCAGACCAGCGCAAATACTGAGGCACCGCCGGTTCAACAGAGTTTACCGCCCTCTTGTGAAGCTTTTGATCACACTTACACAAGCTAGTGGTGAAGACATGATATTGCCCACAATTTAACTGCTTAGGATTGCTCTGATAACCCTACTGCTGCTGGTTCCCCTGATGGTTGTAACCTCCCTGGTTGCCATGGTTCCCTTGATTGCTGTGTCCGGTTTGCTTGCCCTGAAATCCTGAACCGGAGCTGCCGCCTCCGTAACCCGGCCCGTTGAAACCACCTCCTGAACCGCCGGGCGGGCCATTATCGTACTGAAACATATTGGAGTTCTTGAAATCTCGCATGATATAACAATCTTTCCAAAGATGTGATGCTGGCTTCTCCTTTGATCCATGCTTTGGACAGGGTTGATTTAACAGGCGCTCCAAATTGGGGCCACAACCTCCGCCCCTCTGGGGCTGCTTGCCCTTACAGCGCTGACCATTCTCCTGAGCATTGGTGTTAGCCACAAAGTCCAAACTGTTGTTGGCCTTGCGCTTACCATTATTCCCGTGGCCTGCCGGATTATGCTGCTGACCCTTGGTGTTGTCGTTCTTTTTCCCTTTCCCTGGTTTGTCTTCCTCTGAGTCAGGGTCTTTGGGATTATCTGAATCGGCATACTGAACCAAAGCGGCCATAAGCGTTGACATATCATTGCAGTGGCATTTGAGCCTTCCTAACTTCTGTTTGAGCGGCAGAAAATGGCAATTGCCCTCCAATGTTAGCACTGCGGTATCTGCATTGATACGATCCGATGAATGCAAGATAGCTGAAACCCGCTTTACCCAATGGGTCGTGGACTCCCCATCCTCTTGGACACAAGCGGCCAAATCCACAATTGACATGGGCTGCTTACAAGTATCTTTGAAGTTCTGGATAAACCGGTGCTTCAATTCGGCCCATGATCCGACGGAGTTAGTTGGTAAGCTCTTCAACCAAGTACGAGTTGTTCCTTCCAACACCATGGTGAAGTATTTAGCACATACTGCTTCATCCACATCTAACATCTCCATTGCCATCTCGTAGCTTTCAACCCATGCCTCTGGTTGCAGATCGGCGGTGTAATTGGGTACCTTACGAGGTCCCTTGGAATCCTTGGGCAGTCGCACATTACGCAAAGCGGGGGTGAGACACGGCACCCCTAAGGAACTGAATACCACACCTGGCTCTACTGAAGCAGTAGGGTGAACCGGAGTAGGTTGACGGGCTCCATGCAGAGCTGCTAACTCGGCCTCTCGACGTGCACGACCATGATCCACCACATCCTGCGCATTAGCACCTCCTCCTGCCGGGTTGTGCCTTCGCGGCGAGTTACGGTGACGTGCACTGCTTGACATGGCCGGTTCATCCTCACTGTGCTTGCTGTAGCTCCGGTTTGGATAGGGGGTGGAATGAATCCTCTCGCGACTGTGCGAATAAGCTTGCTGCTGGTTTAGAGCTGTTTGAAGGAGATCTCTGGCCCGTCGTGCCTCAATCGCAACTGGTGATTCGCCGTCGGTTGGGAGGGATGCCAACCGTGAAGCGGGGGCCACAATGTTATCCAACGGGTTGGAGTAATGCCCGGGGAGTGTTGAAACATACTGTGGTACAATGTTGTTCTGACGAGGCGGGTCCATCGTGCGCGGCTGAATTGGCTCTCATGTTCCTGCTGCCTCCATCCGGTTTAATATTGGCTGGTTACTAGTTCCTGCTCCTGGCATGTTGAAAAGATTTCTTGGCTCATAAATCGGCGGGAGATGCAATCGGTATCTTCTTCTCATGACTTCCTCTGAAGCATTCTGATCCAGCCTAAGCCGGTAGGCCTGAGCTTCCAACTCGGCCCGTTCTATAGACAGCCTAGCGTTCTCTGCCGCTAGGTCCGCTTTAGCCTGAGTTATCTGATCTTTCACCTTTGCGATCTCCGCGTCGTGCTGATCCCGGGCTGCTGCGTCCACCTCCGCGGCCATCAATGCTGCCAAGGCGTCGAACAAGTCAGACAGAACTTGAGCCGGAGGTGGCGCAGAGCTCCCTGCCCCGCCGGCGTAGCTGTTGCTGAACCGGAGAGTATTGCTACGGCGGATGATGAGTGGGGCGCTGATTGTGTACCGGCCATGAAGATAGCGGCCCGGTTTGGCAGATCAGGGGAGTCCGGAATAATGTTGCCCTCGGAACCTCCACTAATCCGGCCATCCTGCAGCTGATAAAGCGATTCGGTTTCTCCAGAACACTCGTTGTCGGAGCCGACAACGGTTTCTCCATCGGATGCCGGTCCGTCCTCATATTCTGCTCCATGGATGACACCTACGAAAACATTCTTTGCCCTGGGCTGAACCAGAGAAGGGCTTGCAGGTTGAGCCGTCTCGATGATGTCGGTGCAGGTGTCCGGCTCAGGGCCCGGTTCGCCAATCTTGCCGATGAAGACGTGAATCCCACCAAAGGGGACCCGGTACCCGTATTCGATTGAATCGGCCTCAGGGACCCATCCCGCGTTGTCGATGTAGAGCTTGCCGCGACGACTCTTCGTCATCTGGCCCACATCGTATCCCTTGAGTCCATCAAAGCTGCCCTTTAAGAACTCAAAACCATCGTGCGATAGCCCCACGGTGGGTGCCAGCTGTCATGGGTTTGTCACCGCAGATGTCCTCGTGAAAGGACTTAGTCGTGGAGCCATCGCAACAGGTTAGCTTAAAGGTGTTAAACCGGACAAGGGGACACGGGGAGTTTATACTAGTTCGACCCCTTTGATGAAGGTAAAAGCCTATGTCTAGTTGTGATTGGTATTGCTAGGGTTTCGATGACTAGGGAGCGAATCCTCTTTGACTGGTCCTTGAGTTCTTGTTTTTCTGTCCTCAAACCGTGGCCGGGTCGTCCCTTTATATACACAGGTTGACGCCCGCGAGTTTACAGAATCCCGAGGTCGGATCATAGAGGTGTCCGGCTCGGTCTCTATTCCTCTAACTTACAATACAAGTTTACATGATAAAGTAGGTTTACATCTACAGGCTTTAATCCATCTTTGGGCCTTGGGCCTTCTTAAAGCGCCAGTATCTTCTCATCTTCATGGGCTTCAATCTTCATGGAGCTAATCCGGCCACTCCTAGCCAGTTTACCTCCAGTAACCATATCCCCAACACCCTACATCTCGGTGCCCGGAGGCGGTCGACTGGATTATATGTGTGTGGTGTTACAGGGGGTGCGAACCCTTGTCCCTGAGGAGGGGGTGGCTTATATCAAGTTCGCCAGACCCCTCCCGCCCTCAGTTACAAAGGGTTTAAGGTACATAAAGATGGGGCGTTTCTGGTAACACTAGTAATAAAGTGACATGAATGACCATTAAGTCTACAGAGTAAATGGTCGACCGTTGCTTTTCAGAGTGGCTTTCGATCTTCTGTCTGTCGAGTGGTCACTGCTATGGTCGAGTGACATAGGTTCTTTCGAGTGGAATATTTCTAGTCGAGTGGATGATGGTATCCCTTGAATGCTTCTGACTTTAGGGTGATGTCCTATGGGAGGGTATCTAGGTCAGGCCTATGACCCTACCCTAGGTACATAGCTTCATCACGCGCCCCCTCCTAGGCTCCCTTCTCCTCTCTCCCCCTATGGCCCAATAAGGCCCATATACTTCCCCGGGGGTTCCGGTAACCTCCCGGTACTCCTGTATATTCTCGAACTCACCCGGAACCATTCCGAGGTCCAAACATAGGCTTCCAATATATCAATCTTTATGTCTCGTCCATTTCGAGACCCCTCGTCATGCCCGTGATCACATCCGGGACTCTGAACAACCTTCGGTACATCAAAACACATAAACTCATAATACCGATCGTCACCGAACGTTAAGCGTGCGGACCCTACGGGTTCGAGAACTATGTATACATGACCGAGACTCGTCTCCGGTCAATAACCAATAGAGGAACTTGGATGCTCATATTGGTTCCTACATATTCTATGAAGATCTTTATCGGTCAAACCGCATAACAACATACGTTGATCCCTTTGTCATCGGTATGTTACTTGTCCAAGATTTGATCATCGGTATCTCAAAACCTAGTTCAATCTCGTTACTGGCAAGTATCTTTACTCGTTCCGTAATGCAACATCCCGTAACTAACCCATTAGTCACATTGCGTGCAAGGCTTATAGTGATGTGCATTACCGAGAGGGCCCCGAGATACCTCTTCGATACACGGAGTGACAAATCCTAATCTCGATCTATGTCAACTCAACAAACTCCATCGGAGACACCTGTAGAGCATCTTTATAGTCACCCAGTTATGTTGTGATGTTTGATAGCACACTAAGTGTTCCTCCAGTATTCGGGAGTTGCATAATCTCATAGTCATAGGAACATGTATAAGTTATGGAGAAAGCAATAGTAGTAAACTAAACAATCACCGTGCTAAGCTAACGGATGGGTCAAGTCAATCACATCATTCTCTAATGATGTGATCCCATTTATCAAATGATAACATTTTGTCCATGGCTAGGAAACTTAACCATCTTTGATTAACGAGCTAGTCAAGTAGAGGCATACTAGTGACACTCTGTTTATCTATGTATTCACACATGTACTAAGTTTCCGGTTAGTACAATTCTAGCATGAATAATAAACATTTACCATGATATAAGGAAATATAAATAACAACTTTATTATTGCCTCTAAGGCATATTTCCTTCAGTCTCCCACTTGCACTAGAGTCAACAATCTAGATTACATTGTGATGATTCTAACACCCATGGAGTCTTGGTGCTGATCATGTTTTGCTCATGAGAGAGGCTTAGTCAACGGGTCTGCAATATTCAGATCCGTATGTATCTTTCAAATCTCTATGTCTCCCTCCTTGACTTGATCGCGAATGGAATTTAAGCGTCTCTTGATGTGCTTGGTTCTCTTGTGAAATCTGGATTCCTTTACCAAGGCAATTGCACCAGTATTGTCACAAAAGATTTTCATTTGACCCGATGGACTAGGTATGACACCTAGATCGGATATGAACTCCTTCATCAAGACTCCTTCATTTGCTGCTTCCGAAGCAGTTACGTATTCCGCTTCACATGTAGATCCCGCCATGACGCTCTGCTTGGAACTGCACCAACTAACAGCTCCACCATTTAATAAAAATACGTATCTGGTTTGTGACTTAGAGTCATCCGGATCAGTGTCAAAGCTTGCATCGACGTAACCGTTTACGACGAGCTCTTTGTCACCTCCATAAACGAGAAACATATCCTTAGTCCTTTTCAGGTATTTCAGTATGTTCTTGACCGTTTCCCAGTGATCCACTCCTGGATTACTTTGGTACCTCCCTACCAAACTAATAGCAAGGCACACATCAGGTCTGGTACACAGCATTGCATACATGATAGAACCTATGGCTGAAGCATTGGGAATGACTTTCATTTTCTCTCTATCTTCTGTAGTGGTCGGGCATTGAGCCTGACTCAACTTCACACCTTGTAACATAGGCAAGAACCTTTCTTTGCTTGATCCATTTTGAACTTCTTCAAAACTTTATCAAGGTATGTGCTTTGTGAAAGTCCAATTAAGCGTCTTAATCTATCTCTATAGATCTTGATGCCCAATATATAAGCAGCTTCACTGAGGTATTTCATTGAAAAATTCTTATTCAAGTATCCTTTTATGCTATTCAGATATTCAGTATCATTTCAGATCAGCAATATGTCATCCACATATAATATCATAAACTCTACAGAGCTCCCACTAACTTTCTTGTAAATACAGGCTTCTCCAAAAGTCTGTATAAAACCATATGCTTTGATCACACTATCAAAGCATATATTCCAACTCTGAGAGGCTTGCACCAGTCCATAAATGGATCGCTGGAGCTTGCACACTTTGTTAGCACCTTTTGGATTGACAAAACCTTCTAGTTGGATCATATACAACTATTCTTTAAGATATCCTTTAAGGAATGGAATTTTGACATCCATTTGCCAAATTTCATAATCATAAAATGCGGTAATAGCAAACATGATTCGGACGGACTTAAGCATCGCTACGGGTGAGAAAGTCTCATCGTAGTCAACTCCTTGAACTTGTCGAAAACCTTTTGCAACAAGTAGAGTTTTGTAGATAGTAACATTACCGTCAGCGTCAGTCTTCTTCTTGAAGATCCATTTATTCTCTATGGCTTGCCGACCATCGGGCATGTCAACCAAAGTCCATACTTTGTTCTCATACATGGATCCCATCTCAGATTTCATGGCCTCAAGCCATTTTGCGGAATCTAGACTCATCATTGCTTCCTCATAGTTCGTAGGTTCGTAATCGTCAAGTAACATGACTTCCAGAATAGGATTACCGTACCACTCTGGTGCTGATCTTACTCTGGTCGACCTACAATGTTCGGTAGTAACTTAATCGGAAGTTTCACGATCATCATCATTAGCTTCCTCACTTACTCATGTAGGAATCACTGGAAATGATTTCAGTGATGAATTACTTTCCAATAAGCGAGAAGGTATTGTTACCTCATCAAGTTCTACTTTCCTCCCACTCACTTCTTTCGAGAGAAATTCCTTCTCTAGAAAGGATCCATTCTTAGCAACGAATATCTTGCCTTCGGATTTGTGATAGAAGGTGTACCCAACAGTTTCCTTTGGGTATCCTATGAAGACACATTTCTCCTATTTGGGTTCGAGCTTATCAGGTTGAAGCTTTTTCACATAAGCATCGCAGCCCCAAACTTTAAGAAACGACAACTTGGGTTTCTTGCCAAACCACAGTTCATAAGGTGTCGTCTCAACGGATTTTGATGGTGCCCTATTTAACATGAATACAGTTGTCTCTAAAGCATAACCCCAAAACGATAGCTCTAAATCAGTGAGAGACATCATAGATCGCACCATATCTAGTAAAGTACGATTACGACGTTCGGACACACCATTACGCTGTGGTGTTCCAGGTGGCGTGAGTTGCGAAACTATTCTGCATTGTTTCAAATGAAGACCAAACTCGTAACTCAAATATTCTCCTCCACGATTAGATCGTAGAAACTTTATTTTCTTGTTACGATGATTTTCCACTTCACTCTGAAATTCTTTTAACTTTTCAAATGTTTCAGACTTATGTTTCATCAAGTAGATATACCCATATCTGCTTAAATCATCTATGAAGGTAAGAAAATAACGATACCCACCGCGATCATCAACACTCATTAGACCGCATCCATCAGTATGTATTATTTCCAACAAGTCTATTGCTCGCTCCATTGTTCTAGAGAACGGAGTCTTAGTCATCTTGCCCATGAGGCATGGTTCGCAAGCATCAAGTGATTCCAAAAGCCCATCAGCATGGAGTTTCTTCATGCGCTTTACACCAATATGACCTAAACGGCAGTTCCACAAATAAGTTGCACTATCATTATTAAACTTATATCTTTTGGCTTCAATACTATGAATATGTGTATCACTACTATCAAGATTTAGTAAAAATAGACCACTCATCAAGGGTGCATGACCATAAAATATATTATTCATATAAATAGAACAACCATTATTCTCTGATTTAAATGAATAATCGTCTCGCATCAAACAAGATCCAGATATAATGTTCATGCTCAACGCTGGCACCAAATAACAATTATTTAGGTCTAAAACTAATCCTGAAGGTAGATGTAGAGGTAGCGTGCCGACGGCGATCACATCGACTTTGGAACCATTTCCCACACGCATCGTCACCTCGTCCTTAGCCAATCTTCGCTTAATACATAGCCCCTGTTTCGAGTTGTAAATATTAGCAACAGAACCAGTATCAAATAACCAGGCGCTACTACGAGCATTAGAAAGTTACACATCAGTAACATGTATATCAAATATACCTTTCACTTTGCCATCCTTCTTCTCCACCAAATACTTGGGGCAGTTCCGCTTCCAATGACCAGTCCCTTTGCAGTAGAAGCACTCAGTCTCAGGCTTAGGTCCAGATTTGGGCTTCTTCACTTGAGCAGCAACTTTCTTGCTATTCTTCTTGAAGTTCCCCTTCTTCCCTTTACCCTTTTTTCTTGAAACTGGTGGTCTTGTTGACCATCAACACTTGATGCTCTTTCTTGATTTCTACCTCTGCAGCCTTTAGCATTGCAAAGAGCTTGGGAATCATCTTATCGATCCCTTGCATATTATAGTTCATCACGAAGCTCTTGTAGCTTGGTGGCAGTGGTTGAAGAACTCTGTCAATGACACTATCATCAGGAAGATTAACTCCCAGTTGACTCAAGTGGTTGTGGTACTCAGACATTCTGAGTATATGTTCACTGACCGAACTATTCTCCTCCATTTTGCAGTTGCGGAACTTATTGGATACTTCATATCTCTCAATCCGGGCATTTGCTTGAAATATTAACTTCAACTCCTGGAACATCTCATATGCTCCATGACGTTCAAAATGCCGTCGAAGTCCCGGTTCTAAGCCGTAAAGCATGGCACACTGAACTATCGAGTAGTCATCATATTTGCTCTGCCAGGTGTTCACAACATCTGGCGTTGCTCCTGCGGTGGGTTTGTCACCTAGCAGTGCTTCCGGGACGTAATTCTTCTATGCGGCAATGAGGATAATCCTCAAGTTACGGACTCAGTCCGTGTAATTCTTCTAGGAACGCATTAAAATTCAACGGAACAACAGCATGGGCCATCTATCTACAACAACATAGACATGCGAAATACTATCAGGTACTAAGTTCGTGATAAATTAAAGTTCAATTAATCAAATTACTTAACAACTCCCACTTAGATAGACATCTCTCTAATCATCTAAGTGATCACGTGATCCGTATCAACTAAACCATGTCCAATCATCACGTGAGATGGAGTAGTTTTCAATGGTGAACAATACTATGTTGATCATATCTACTATATGATTCACGCTCGAACTTTCGGTCTCAGTGTTCCGAGGCCATATCTGCATATGCTAGGCTCGTCAAGTTTAACCCGAGTACTACGCATGTGCAAAACTGGCTTGCACCCGTTGTATGTGAACATAGAGCTTATCACACCCGATCATCACGTGGTGCCTCGGCACAACGAACTGTAGCAACGGTGCATACTCAGGGAGAACGCTTATACCTTGAAATTTAGTGAGAGATCATCTTATAATGCTACCGCCGAACTAAGCAAAATAAGATGCATAAAGGATAAACATCACATGCAATCAATATAAGTGATATGATATGGCCATCATCATCTTGTGCCTTTGATCTCCACCTCCAAAGCACCGCCATGATCACCATCATCACCGGCTTGACACCTTGATCTCCATCGAAGCATCGTTGTCGTCTCGCCAACTATTACTTCTACGACTATCGCTACCCGCTTAGTGTTAAAGTAAAGCAATTACATGGTGATTGCATTTCATACAATAAAGCGACAACCATATGGCTCCTGCCAGTTGCCAATAACTCTATTACAAAACATGATCATCTCATACAATAAAATTTAGCATCATGTCTTGACCATATCACATCACAACATGCACTGCAAAAACAAGTTAGACGTCCTCTACTTTGATATTGCAAGTTTTACGTGGCTACTACGGGCTGAGCAAGAACCGTTCTTACCTACGCATCAAAAACCACAATGCGGTATAGTGAATGCTTTTTTATCTTCAGAAAGAACCCTGTTCATTGAATCCAATTCAACTAAAGTTGGAGAAACTGACACCCACCAACCACCTGTGTGCGAAGCATGTCAGTAGAACCAGTCTCGCGTAAGCGTACGCTTAATGTCGGTCTGAGCCGCTTCATCCAACAATACTGCTGAATCAAGAATCAACTAGTGACGGCAAGCAATATGTATATACCCATGCCCACAACTCCTTTGTGCTCTACATGTGCATATAACATCTACGCATAGACCTGGATCGGATGACATTGTTGGGGAACGCAGTAATTTCAAAAAAAATCCTGCTTAGCCCACGGCCCTCCAAGACGCCAAGTCGCTGGTCCTCAAGTGCAAGGGATGCCAACGCTTCAGCAAGCGCAGCCACTGCTACCTCTTGAGCACTGCGTTGGTTTTCCCTTGAAGAGGAAAGGGTGATGCAGTAAAGCAGCGTAAGTATTTCCCTCAGTTTTTCAGAACCAAGGTATCAATCCAGTAGGAGACCACACGCGAGTCACCTCGTACCTACACAAACAAATAAGAACCTAGCAACCAACGCGATAAAGGGGTTGTCAATCCCTTCACGGCCACTTGCAAGAGTGAGATCTGATAGAGATGATACTAATAAGATAAATATTTTTGGTATTTTTATGATTTAGATTGAAAGTAAAGATTGCAAAATAAAATAGATTGGAAACTTGTATGATGGAAAATAGACCCGGGAGCCATAGGTTTCACTAGTGGCTTCTCTCAAGATATCACAAGTATTACGGTGGGTGAACAAATTACTGTCGAGCAATTGATAGAAAAGCGAATAATTATGAGAATATCTAGGCATGATCATGTATATAGGCATCACGTCCGAGACAAGTAGACCGAAACGATTCTGCAACTACTACTATTACTCCACACATCGACCGCTATCCAGCATGCATCTAGAGTATTAAGTTCATAAGAACAGAGTAACGCCTTAAACAAGATGACATGACGTAGAGGAATAAATTCGTGCAATATGATATAAACCCCATCTTTTTATCCTCGATGGCGACAATACAATACATGTCGTTTCCCTTTCTGTCACTGGGATCGAGCACCACAAGATTGAACCCAAAGCTAAGCACTTATCCCATTGCAAGAAAGATCAATCTAGTAAGCCAAACCAAACTGATAATTTGAAGAGACTTGCAAAGATAAAACCAATCATACATAAAAGAATTCAGAGAAGATTCAAATATTGTTCATAGATAGACTTGATCATAAACCCACAATTCATTGGATCTCCACAAACACGCCGCAAAAGAAGATTACATCGAATAGATCTCCAAGAGAATCGAGGAGAACTTTGTTTTGAGATCCGAAGAGAAAGAAGAAGCCATCTAGCTACTAGCTATGGACCCAAAGGTCTGAAGTAAACTACTCACACATCATCGGAGGGGCCATGGAGTTGATGTAGAGGCCCTCCGTGATCAATGCCCCCTCCGGTGGAGCTCCCCAAGATGGGATCTCTTGGGTACAGAAGGTTGCGGCGGTGGAAATAGGGTTTCGTGGTGCTCCTGGATGTTTGCGGGGTATATGGATATATATAGGAGGAAGAAGTACGTCGGTGGAGCAACGAGGAGCCCACGAGGGTGGAGGGCGCGCCCCCTGCCTCGTGGCCTCCTCAATTGATTCTTGACGTCCACTCCAAGTCTCCTAGATCACATTTGTTCCAAAAATAACGCTCCCGAAGGTTTCATTCCATTTGGACTCCGTTTGATATTCCTTTTTGGCGAAACTCTAAAATAGGCAAAAAAGGAACAATTTGGGCTGGGCCTCCGGTTAATAGGTTAGTCCCAAAAATAATATAAAAGTGTAAAAATAAGCCCATTAACATCCAAAATAGATAATATAATAGCATGGAGCAATCAAAAATTATACTCCCTCTGTTCACTTATATAAGACGTTTTAGTAAATTCCGATAGTGTACTAAACAGTTGAAACTCAGCTGTCTGAAACGCCTTATAAAAATGAACGGAGGGAGTAGATATGTTGGAGACGTATCAAGCATCCCCAAGCTTAATTCATGCTCGTCCTCGAGTAGGTAAATGATAAAAAAAGAATTTTTGATGTGGAATGCTTCCTAACATATTTCTCAATGTAATTTTTCTTTATTGTGGCATGAATGTTCAGATCCGAAAGATTCAACATAAAGGTTTAATATTGACATAGAAATAATAATACTTCAACCATACTAACTAAACAATCATGTCTTCTCAAAATAACATGGCCAAAGAAAGTTATCCCTACAAAATCATATAGTCTGACTATGCTCTATCTTCATCACACAAAATATTAAATCATGCACAACCCCGATGACAAGCCAAGCAATTGTTTCATACTTTTGATGTTCTCAAACTATTTCAATCTTCAGGCAATATATGAGCGTGAACCATGGATATAGCACTATGGTGGAATAGAATGGTGGTTGTGGAGAAGACAAAAAAGGAGAAGATAGTCTCACATCAACTAGGCGTATCAATGGGATATGGAGATGCCTATCAATAGATATCAATGTGAGTGAGTAGGGATTGCCATGCAACGGATGCACTAGAGCTATAAGTGTATGAAATCTCAACAAAAGAAACTAAGTGGGTGTGCATACAACTTGCTTGCTCACGAAGACCTAGGGCAATTTGAGGAAGCCCGTCATTGGAATATACAAGCCAAGTTCTATAATGTAAAATTCCCACTAGTTTATGAAAGTGACAACATAGGAGACTCTCTATCATGAAGATCATGGTGCTACTTTGAAGCACAAGTGTGGAAAAAGGATAGTAACATTGTCCCTTCTCTCTTTTTCTCTCATTTTATTTTTTTTCTTTTTTTATTTGGGCCTTCTTTTTTTGGCATATTTTTTTCCTTTTTTTCGTCCAGAGTCTCATCCCGACTTGTGGGGGAATCATAGTCTCCATCATCCTTTCCTCACTGGGACAATGCTCTAATAATTATGATCATCACACTTCTTTTTTACTTACAACTCAAGAATTACAACTCAATACTTAGAACAAAATATGACTCTATGTGAATGCCTCCGGCGGTGTACCGGGATATGCAATGAATCAAGAGTGACATGTATGAAAGAATTATGAACGGTGACTTTGCCACAAATACGATGTCAACTACATGATCATGCAAAGAAATATGACAATGATGAACGTGTCATAATAACGGAATGGTGGAAAGTTGCATGGCAATATATCTCGGAATGGCTATGGAAATGCCATAATAGGTAGGTATGGTGGCTGTTTTTAGGAAGGTTTATGGTGGGTTTATGGTATCGGCGAAAGATGCACGGTACTAGTGAGGCTAGCAAATGTGGAAGGGTGAGGGTGCGTATAATCCATGGACTCAACATTAGTCATAAAGAACTCACATACTTATTGCAAAAATCTATTAGTTATCAAAACAAAATACTACTCGCATGGTCCTAGGGGGATAGATTGGTAGGAAAAGACCATCGCTCCTCCCCGACCACCACTCATAAGGAAGGCAATCAATAAATAAATCATGCTCCGACTTCATCACATAACGGTTCACGATACGTGCATGCTACGAGAATCACAAACTTCAACACTAGTATTTCTCAAATTCGCAACTACTCAACTAGCATGACTCTAATATCACCATCTCCATATCTCAAAACAATTATCAAGTATCAAACTTTTCTTGGTATTCAATGCACTTATATGAAAGTTTTTATTATGCCTAAAAGAAAATTCCCATTTTTTTCTAAAGGACTCTCAAAATAATATAAGAGAATCATGACAGATCAATTATTTCTATAAAATAGAACCACCGCCGTGCTCTAAAAAGATATAAGTGAAGCACTAGAGCAAAAACTATATAGCTCAAAAGATATAAGTGAAGCACATAGAGTATTCTAATAAGTTCCAATTCATGTGTGTCTCTCTCAAAAGATGTGTACAGCAAGGATGATTGTGGTAAACTAAAAAGCAAAGACTCAAATCATACAAGACGCTCCAAGCAAAACACATATCATGTGGCGAATAAAAATATAGCTCCAAGTAAAGTTACCGATGAACGAAGACAAAAGAGGGGATGCCTTCCGGGGCATCCCCAAGCTTAGGCTTTTTGGTGTCCTCGTATTTTTCCTTGGGATGCCATGGGCATCCCCAATCTTAGGCTCTTGCCACTCCTTGTTCTATAATCCATCAAATCTTTACCCAAAACTTGAAAACTTCACAACACAAAACTTAACAAGAAAATCTCGTGAGCTCCGTTAGCGAAAGAAAACAAAACACCACTTCAAGGTACTGTAATGAACTCATTATTTATTTATGTTGGTGTTAAACCTACTGTATTCCAACTTATTTATGGTTTATAAACTCTTTTACTAGCCATAGATTCATCAAAATAAGCAAACAACACACGAAAAACAGAATCTGTCAAAAACAGAACAGTCTGTAGTAATCTGTAACTAACGCAAACTTCTGGAACCCCAAAAATTCTAAAATAAATTTCTGGACGTGAGGAATTTATCTATTAATCATCTGCAAAAATAATTAACTAAATAGCACTCTCCAATAAAAAAATGGCAGAAATTCTCGTGAGCGCTAAAGTTTCTGTTTTTTACAGCAAGATCAAAAAGGCTTTCCCCAAGTCTTCCCAACGGTTCTACTTGGCACAAACACTAATTTAACAACAAAAACAGAGGTAGATAAATTTTTTATTACTAAACAGGAGAAAAAAGCAAGGAATAAAAATAAAATTGGGTTGCCTCCCAACCCCTGTTCAAGAATTCATCCGATTAACCAGTTAACTTGCCGATTAATCCCTACTTCTAGGGTCACCGAGTAGCCGATAAACCGAAAAATCGTCCAATTAATTGATTAAATGGCTGATTAACTTGCCGATTAGCCGATTAATCCCCTACTTTCTAGCCAACCGAGCAGCTACCAATCAACGATTTCCTCAACAATGCTCCCAACAAGCACTATCGTTTAACGCCCCTAGCTGGGCATAAAAGCGACGATAGATCTAGGTATTGCCATCTTTGGTAGGAAATCCATAGGTGGCTCTCATAATAGATTCATATGGTAATTTAATTTTCTTTCTAGGGAAGTGTTCCATGCCTTTCCTTAACAGAATTTGGAATTTAATATTCCCTTCCTTCATATCAATGATTGCACCAATCGTTCTAAGGAAAGGTCTACCAAGAATAATAGGACATTCAGGATTGCAATCTATATCAAGAACAATGAAATCTACGGGCACATAGTTCCTATTTGCAACAATAAGAACATCATTAATCTTTCCCATAGGTTTCTTAATAGTGGAATCCGCAAGGTGCAAGTTTAAAGAACAATCATCAAATTCACAGAAACCTAGCAAATCACACAAAGTTTTTGGGATCATGGAAACACTAGCACCCAAATCACACAAAGCATAGCATTCATGATCTTTAATTTTAATTTTAATTGTAGGTTCCCACTCATCATAAAGTTTTCTAGGGATAGAAACTTCCAACTCAAGTTTTTCCTCATAAGATTGCATCAAAGCATCAACGATATGTTTAGTAAAATCTTTATTTTGACTATAAGCATGAGGAGAATTTAGCATGGATTGCAACAAGGAAATACAATCTATCAAAGAGCAATTATCATAATTAAATTCCTTGAAATCCAAGATAGTGAGTTCATTGCTATTTAAAGTTTTGACCTCTTTAATCCCACTTTTATCAATTTTTGCATCAAGATCTAAAAACTCCAAATTTTTGGGACGCCTTCTAACTAAAGTTGACTAATCTCCAGTCCCATCATTATCAAGATTCATATTTCAAAACAAAGATTTAGTAGGGGACACATCAATCACTTTTAGATCTTCATCCTTATTATCATGAAAACTAGAAGAACACGCTTTCACAAAGCAATCTCTTTTTGCATGCATCCTAGCGGTTCTTTCCTTGCACTCATCAATGGAAATTCTCATAGCTTTGAGAGACTCATTGATATCCTGCTTAGGTGGAATAGATCTAAGTTTCAAAGAATCAACATCAAGAGAAATTCTATCCACGTTCCTAGCCAACTCATCAATCTTAAGCAATTTTTCTTCAATCAAACCATTGAAACTCTTTTGTGAATTAATAAATTCTTTAATACTAGATTCAAAATCAGAGGGCATCTTATTATAATTTCCATAAGAATTGTTGTAGGAATTACCATAATTATTAGAGGAATTACTAGGAAATGGCCTAGAATTAAAATTACATCTATACGCGTTGTTACCAAAATTGTTCCTACCAACAAAATTCACATCCATAGATTCATTATTATTCTCAATCAAAGTAGACAAAGACGTATCATTAGGATCAGTAGGAGCACTCTTATTAGCAAACAATTTCATAAGTTCATCCATCTTTCCACTCAAAACATTAATCTCTTCAATTGCATGCACTTTTTTACTAGTAGATCTTTCCATGTGCCATTGAGAATAATTAACCATAATATTATCTAGGAGTTTGGTAGCTTCTCCTAAAGTGATTTCCATAAAAGTGCCTCCCGCGGCCGAATCTAAAACATTTCTAGAAGCAAAGTTCAATCCAGCATAAAAATTTTGTATAATCATCCAAAGATTCAAACCATGTGTAGGGCAATTATGTATCATTAATTTCATCCTCTCCCAAACTTGTGCAACATGTTCATGATCAAGTTGCTTAAAATTTCTAATATCGTTTCTAAGAGAGATGATCTTAGTTTCAAAAAAAATCCTGCTTATCCCACGGCCCTCCAAGACGCCAAGTCGCTGGTCCTCAAGTGCAAGGGATGCCAACGCTTCAGCAAGCGCAGCCACTGCTACCTCTTGAGCACTGCGTTGGTTTTCCCTTGAAGAGGAAAGGGTGATGCAGTAAAGCAGCGTAAGTATTTCCCTCAGTTTTTCAGAACCAAGGTATCAATCCAGTAGGAGACCACACGCGAGTCACCTCATACCTACACAAACAAATAAGAACCTAGCAACCAACGCGATAAAGGGGTTGTCAATCCCTTCACGGCCACTTGCAAGAGTGAGATCTGATAGAGATGATACTAATAAGATAAATATTTTTGGTATTTTTATGATTTAGATTGAAAGTAAAGATTGCAAAATAAAATAGATTGGAAACTTGTATGATGGAAAATAGACCCGGGGGCCATAGGTTTCACTAGTGGCTTCTCTCAAGATATCATAAGTATTACGGTGGGTGAACAAATTACTGTCGAGCAATTGATAGAAAAGCGAATAATTATGAGAATATCTAGGCATGATCATGTATATAGGCATCACGTCCGAGACAAGTAGACCGAAACGATTCTGCAACTACTACTATTTCTCCACACATCGACCGCTATCCAGCATGCATCTAGAGTATTAAGTTCATAAGAACAGAGTAATGCCTTAAGCAAGATGACATGATGTAGAGGGATAAATTCATGCAATATGATATAAACCCCATATTTCTATCCTCGATGGCAACAATACAATATGTGTTGTTTCCCTTTCTGTCACTGGGATCGAGCACCGCAAGATTGAACCCAAAGCTAAGCACTTCTCCCATTGCAAGAAAGATCAATCTAGTAGGCCAAACCAAACTGATAATTCGAAGAGACTTGCAAAGATAAACCAATCATACATATGAGAATTCAGAGAAGATTCAAATATTGTTCATAGATAGACTTGATCATAAACCCACAATTCATCGGATCTCGACAAACACACCGCAAAAGAAGATTACATCGAATAGATCTCCAAGAGAATCGAGGATAACTTTGTATTGAGATCCAAAGAGAGAGAAGAAGCCATCTAGCTACTAGCTATGGACCCGAAGGTCTGAAGTAAACTACTCACACATCATCGGAGGGGCCAAGGAGTTGATGTAGAGGCCCTCTGTGATCAATGCCCCCTCCGGCGGAGCTCTGGAAAAGGCCCCAAGATGGGATCTCTTGGGTACAGAAGGTTGTGGCGGTGGAAATAGGGTTTCATGGTGCTCCTGGATGTTTGCGGGGTATATGGATATATATATATATATATATGAGGAAGAAGTACGTCGGTGGTGCAACGAGGGGCCCACAAGGGTGGAGGGCGCGTTCAGGGGGGTGGGCGCGCCCCCTGCCTCGTGGCCTCCTCGATTGATTCTTGACGTCCACTCCAAGTCTCCTGGATCACGTTTGTTCCAGAAATAACGCTCCCGAAGGTTCCATTCCGTTTGGACTCCATTTGATATTCCTTTTCGGCGAAACTCTAAAATAGGCAAAAAAACAGCAATTTGGGCTGGGCCTCCGGTTAATAGGTTAGTCCCAAAAATAATATAAAAGTGTAAAAATAAGCCCATTAACATCCAAAATAGATAATATAATAGCATGGAGCAATCAAAAATTATAGATACGTTGGAGACATATCAGCCACCAGCCAGGGTCAGCACTCTATACCATCCCGATCACTTGGCCCTTCGCGGTGTGGGGACTCGACATGGTGGGGCCCTTCAAGACCGCTCGAGGCGGCATGACGCATTTACTGGTGGTGGTGGACAAGTACACCAAATGGATCGAAGCAAGGCCAATCAAGAAATTGGACGGGCCAATGGCCGTCCGATTCATCAAGGACATCGCGGTGCGCTACGGCATGCCGAACAGCATCATCACGGACAACTACACTAACTTCGCCAAAGGCGCACTCGCGCAGTATTGCTCCGTCTCCGGCATCTGCCTCAACCTAGCGTCCGTTGCACACCCGCAGACCAACGGCCAGGTCGAGCGGGCCAACGGCCTCATCCTATCCGCATCAAGCCACGGATCGGGGGCTGGCCGGCTAGGTCACTACCTGCTGCCTTACTTAGCGGTTGCTAACGTATTAGGATCGCCGCGGCCTCCACTTTGCCTAAGACACATAACCGGCTTCGGCTGTCGGCTGGCAAGCGCGCAAGGCCAGAGCACCAGTACGCCACAAACACTAAGTCAAGGACCGCCAGGTTACCCAACCCGGGCCCGCCATTTTAAGTTGCCGCACGACCGGCTGCTCGCCAACCGGCTTCGCCGGATTGCCGCCAACCGGCCCAGTGGGTGTTTCGCTCGCGCTCAACATTTCGATAGCTTAAGTACTGCGCGCTCCTCTCAAAGGCCGAACTCCTTGTCATGGACCGAAGCCTCGACCGTCAGACTCACGGGGGGAGCTCGAGAGGGGAAAAGCGCAAGAAAACGGCTCAAAAGACATAAAGCAAGAGTGCAAACATTCACGAAATTTATACATCATCAGTTCAAATTCAAACGGGCCCAAGGCCAGAATTCATTACACCCGGATACCCCTAGTGGGTGGGTGGACCTGCTACCTAACAGAAATTTTTACTAAGTTAAAAACAGGCAGCTTCAGGCATCTCCCTCGGTGGCCTCCGGGTTCGCCGAGGTGCCGGTGTCTCCCTCCTCGGTGTCCACGTCGCGGTAGACATCCGTCTCCTCGGAGCTGCCCTTCGAGTCATCCAGAAGCAGGCCGTAGTCGTCAGCAGGCACGACTCCGCCATCCTCTGCACGCTCTGGCCAGAACTCGTCATGGAAGGCGATCTCGGCTATGTACCTCGCCCAAGAAGCGATCCGTCCGGCCTCTGCCTCTAGTTGGTCCTCCAAGCCAGCTCGCTAGCCCATCAGCGCGTCCAACGATAGGTCCGGATGCCAAGACATCGCAAACCGGAGCGCCATCTCGGCACCGGCACGAGTGGCGGAAACACGCTAGTCGTAGAGCCGATCCGGCCCCGCCTCCAACCACCGCGCCAGCTGTCGATGTCAAAATCGGCGGATCTCGGGTAGGGGGTCCCGAACTGTGCATCTAGGATCGATGGTAACAGGAGACAGGGGACACAATGTTTACCCAGGTTCGGGTCCTCTCTATGGAGATAATACCCTACTTCCTGCTTGATTGATCTTGATGAATATGAGTATTACAAGAGTTGATCTACCACGAGATCGTAATGACTAAACCCTAAAAGTCTAGCCTGACTATGACTATGGTTATCCGGATCTACAGACCTAGCCCTCCAGTTTATATAGACAGAGGAGGGATCTAGGGTTACACAAGGTCAGTTACAGAGAAAGGAATCTTCATAGTTTGTCTCCAAGCTTGCCTTCCACGCCAAGGAGAGTCCCATCCGGACACATGTAGTCTTCGGTCTTCGTATCTTCATGGCCCAACAGTCTGACCCACGTCCAATAGACCGGACACCCGAGGACCCCTTAGTCCAGGACTCCCTCAGTAGCCCCTGAATCGGGCTTCAATGATGATGTGTCTAGTGCGCAGATTGTCTTCGGCATTGCAAGGCGGGTTCCACTTTCCGAATACTCCAAGATAGTCTTCGGATAAAAAGAAGGTGTCCGGATCTGCAACACAAGTACCACACACGACCACAAGGAATATAATACTTCATGAGTCCCATCTGCTAACAACTTTTTGCAAGATGACATCACGTTTGTCTGGGCATTATAACGAACCATTTTTGTCTGCCGTTCTGCGCTTCGAGATGCGGTTTCCATTGGCACCTCTTGTCAAAGAAGAGATCGTGTCCCCTTATTGCGGGATTCCCATCAATACGGGTATGGGTAACACAACTGTGTCATTTACACGGCCCTTGGGAATAGGCGAGTTTTGGGTCGAGTGGGTAGGCATTCGATATTCACTGCCTTCATATGGGGATAAGGATTCCCCTTTCTTCTCCCACACCTTCTCTCTTCCTATGCCCCTCCACTCTTGAGCTCTAGCGCCCAAGTTCTCCTATTTCCTACTCGAGCAAGCACTCAACCATGTCCGGATCCGGAAGTCAAGGCAAGTGGATGGCCTCCACCATCAAGGAGAAGGACATTACCGAGCTTCGGGCGGCCGGGTATCTGGCGAAGGAAATCGCCCACTGTGTTCCAGCCCAGGGGCAAGTCGTCCGCACACCAAAGCCCAATGAGAGGGTGGTATTCATCCCTCATTTCCTCCGCGGGCTAGGGTTTCCACTCCACCCTTTCGTCCGCAGGCTGATGTACTATTACGGGATAAACTTCCATAATCTATCCTCGAACTCCATCCTCAACATTTCGGCATTCATCGTCGTGTGTGAGGCCTTCCTCCGCATCCAACCCCACTTCGGGCTGTGGCTCAAGGTCTTCAACGTGAAGTCGAAGGTGGTGGATGGCCAGCACGCAGAGTGCGGAGGTGCCATGGTGAGTAAGCTGACCAATGTCTCCTGGCCAAAGGGCACTTTCATAGAGACTGTCAAGGAATGGCTGAAACGATGGTTCTACATCACAGAACCCCGCGGCGCCAACTGGGCCACAGCTGCCGAATTCAACTCCGGCGCTCCAATGCGGCTCACCTCCTGGGTTGAGAAGAGCCCGAACTAGTGTTCGCCAAATGAGCTGATAGCGCTACAGACGCGTGTTCAAAGCATGATGGACTGAGATATTAAGCTCGTCGATGTAATCCAGGTGATGCTAGTTCTCCGGATTCTCCCCTGCCAGAGCCGAAGCCGCCCTTTATGGGAGTTCAATCCGAAGAAGCACGACACCCTGAAGAGGCTCTTCGAAACTACTCACGAAGATGCCTGGAAGTTGCTTTTCAAGGGCAACGAGACACCGCCGGCCATAGACTCAGACCGCGGGCACGGCATTAACCACCTCGCCATCGAGGTATGTTATTTTTAACGCATCCCCTACTTGCTTGTTTCAAGGATGATACCTGAGTTTTTATTATCATTGCTTCTTCAAGACTGGATGGAGAGGGAGAAGCAGATCCAATGTCCGGCTCCGCTGCCTAAAGAACCAGTCATCCCGCGTCTTGCCAAGATGCTGGTGCCGGTGCCCTATGAGGCACCGGAGAAGAAGGCCAAGGGGGTCCAAAGCGGCCCTCACTGCAAGGGCGCTTCGGACGCGACGTCCGAAGACAAGACCCGCTCCTCCACCGCCGAAGACGATGATGATGAGGAGGAGGAGGAGAGTGATTCTCCCCCTGATGAGGGGAGGAAGAAGAGGGCGGCCTCAACAATTCTGGAGGCGAAGGCGCCCAAGAAGGGGAAAGGCACACTCGTGGGCAGCTCCGCATGGGATGTCGACAGCAGTCCGGAGCGACGCCCCCGGAATAAGCCCCTGGTTGCATCGTGAGTGCTAAGATAACGTCCAATTATCCGGCCTGTCCACCTTATGGTATTTTACATGGTTTAATCATGGCATTGCAGTCCGGCCCACGACAGCTCCCAATGATCCTCATCAAGGGGCTCGTTGGACTCAAAGGAGATGGCCAGCGAGACACCGTTGGCCGCCTACTCTCCCAAGGCCAAGGGAGATGACGAGGTGCTGTCCCAAAGGACCTTCCCAGGCCAAGGAGAGGTTCGGGAGGCCGTCAAGACGGCACCGGAGGGCGACACCTTGGCCGCCGGGGAACAGGCCCCCATGGAGACTGACGATGGGGGCCGTGCTCAATTTGGCCCCCTCTGAGCACGAATCCGGAGACCCATACGGCCCTAGAGTCCAACAAGCAGTCTCCTTCAGAGAAGGAGGCGTGCCCGTCCCGCCGGCGACCTTTGTCCAACCAGAGGCGTCAGATAATCTATTCGAAGCGCTACGAGGCGCTTCCATTGTGGAAGAACATCATATCCTTATGGGTACGATGATTGAGAAGGTTCAGTCCGTTAAAAGTGGACTGACCGAAGCCTGCAGCGGCCTGCTGACAGGTTTTGAGGTAAGTAGCGTTTAACCGAGAAAATCCCACTATAGAAAGTAGCCCCTAAGACACTGTCCGGTGTTCGGAAAGAAAAGCCGTGCAGAGGATCAATTAAATTTCGCAGGAAGCTAACCAAACTATGTCTGATTTGAATAAGAAGGCATCGTTGCTGGCCGCGACTTCTCACACTGTCGAAGTCTCCGGACTAAAGCAGAAACTAGAGTGGGCCGAAGAAGAGCTCGGCCAGGCGAGGAAGCAGCTGGAAGACCAGCAAGGTATGTAGTGACTCGATATGTATTCAAAAAGAATAAATCATGTATACTGACCGCAGTGTCATGGTATGTGTAGGGGCGACGACCGAGGTCGACGCCCTGAAAAAGGCCTTGGCCGAAACCGAGGGAAAAGCTGTCAAGGAGCAGGCTGCTCAGAAAAAGCTTAAGGCCAGGCTGAACGAGGTCCAGCAAGAGCTCCAAGATGCTGTCAAGAAGTATGAGGCCTTGGAGAGAGATGCTTCGGCTCGAGAGGCCGAACTCTCAAAGGCTCGCCAAAGCGCGGAAGCGGCTCGGGTTGAAGCCCAGGGTGCCCTCCAGGAGATCCAGGAGGCCAAGAAGATCGCAGCGGGTAAGGCATTTAGTATGCAAAGAAAGCATGTGAAGAAGAAATATCTCCTACTAACCCGGATTCGGAGTTCTCCAGGGGCATTTGCAGATCTGCCCCGTAGTGTGTTCGACGCCACGGAGCTCTTCCGAGTCGAAGAAGGGAGCTCGGCGGAGAAGTTGTTCTGGTCGCAGTATCTTGCGCTAGAGCATTCCGTGCCCTTCACCGATCAGCTAAAACAGCTGGTGGAGCTGCATAGGGTGGCCGAACTGGCCATGAAGGATTTGATAATCCGGCTGTGGCCAGCCGAAGCTATGCCCGGCAGCTACTTTGGACTCGTGAAGCGGCTGGTGAACGCATGTCCTCGGCTAGACGTCGTCAAGCGATCGGCCTGCATTGAAGGTGCGCGCATGGCCTTCGCCCGCATCAAGATATAGTGGGCGAAGATGGACGTCGTTAAGTTGATGACCGAGGGGTCGCCAGAGGGCAAGGAGCACCGCACGCCTGAGCGGTATTTTGCAGATGTCCTGGAGGGGTCGCGCATTGTAGTAACACAATGTGCGCAAGACACTATTTTCGAATGAATACAATCATGTTGTCTGTGCCCTGTATGATGAAATAAAATCGTTACGTAATATAATGTTTAGTTAAAAAAATTCTCCTCATGTGCGGCCGTGTTAAGTGAAACTTAGAGTCGGCCGGTCGTCGGCTTCTGCCCCCACGTAGGAAATACGGAGGTGTTCGGGATGTAATCTAAACACTCTTGATCCAATTGTTTGGTCCTTGAAGGAGGTGTTTAGTGCGACGAACCAGGCAATCGGACTATGCGGCTTTAGCACTCTCACTTAGCCATAGGAGTTTGACAAATAGAAATATAGGCGCAGCCCCTAGTATCCGGACTAGTATGCTATAAATACTTGATTGGGTAAGTACCAATCCTTCGCGTAATGCGGAAAAAATCTCTAAGGATTTAAGACCTCCGAAGAGCTGACCGGCTCTCGCCGCATCATGACAGTCAGTTTTCGGCTTTCTCTACTGAGGTGCTCACTTGGGTAAACCAGGGCACAATCAAAGTAGTTCTCCCTTTACTACCCTAGCCGATACAGCGGAACCTAAGGTAGTAAGCACAGGAGCCAGGCAACCCAACTATTGACCAAAGACATGATTCGGAGCCAATGCATATAATGCTAAATTCGGGGTGCCGAACTGTACTGTAAAAGTGTTCGGACTTTTGTTGCCATGCTGTGGGGCGCTATGAATCCCTTGGCAAATTGAAATGCACCAGAGTGTGCGGGTGTTACCTGATAGAGTTACCAGAAAAAGAAAAAAGAAAAAGGAAGGAATAGAAGAACAAGTGGTAAGCTAGAGCCGTAAAACTTTGGGCCACAAACTGCTTCTATTATAATTTCCTTGGTGTGTTAAAGCGCATTTGTACTAGTGCGATAAGAAGAAGGCTATTTACTATGCCTTGACCAAGAGAGAGAGAGATGTGTGTGGGTCCTAAAAAATAGGTAGAGGGATCGTTAAAGAGACCACCTAAAGATTCCCCAATACGTCTATGCTTCTTGTCACCTTGGTATTTTTATCCGTCGAAAAGACTCGATGGTCAAACCTCCAGAAAAGGCCTGTAAAAAAAGAAATAGTGAAATTATGTGTGTCCGAAGCGGTCGAGCCGTATTGCAGAACACAAGCTTGTTATGCCTCCACCCGTGCCCATGGTATTTTTAGTGTGTAATTATGTATGTGTCGTACAATTGCCGCCACTTGGTCAGGACTGGGATGGAGGCCAAATTGCTAGTCGAGCTCTTGACGAGCCGAGCTGTCCTTCTGCGGAATGGTTCGAACTCTATTGACAGTGTCCGGGGGATCGGCCGCCGAATTGAGGTTTTGCTTGAAAAGGCTGCCCCGTACCTCTGCCGCTATGGCATCGGTGTGCTCCTCGGTGCAGAGGGAGCATTTCGTGTTTCCATTGACTGTTATAATGTCGCGTTGTTCGGGCATCTTCAGCTTGAGATAACCGTAGTGTGGCACTGCATTGAATCGAGTAAACACGGTTCGTCCGAGCAGTCCGTGGTAGCCGCTGCGAAAGGGGACGATATCGAAGATTAAATCCTCACTTCGGAAGTTGTCCGGAGATCCGAAGACAACCTCTAGTGTGATTGAGCCTGTGCAGCGGGCCTCTACACCCGGCATGACTCCCTTAAAGGTAGTCTTTGTGGGCTTGATCCGTGATGGGTTAATTCCCATTTTGCACATTGTATCCTGATAAACCAAATTGAGGCTGCTGCCACCGTCCATCAGGACTCGCGTCAGGTGGAACCCATCGATTATTGGGTCCAGGACCAGTGCGGCTGAACTGCCATAATGAATACTGGTCGGATGAACCCGGCGATCAAAAGTGATCGGGCATGACGACCATGGATTAAATTTTGGGGCGACTGGCTCTATTGCGTAGACGTCCCTGAGCGCGCTCGCGCTCCCTCTTGGGGACGTGTAGCGTATATCATGTTCACCATTTTGACTTGAGGGGGAAACTTCTTCTGTCCCCCTGTGCAGCTGGGGCTCCTCGTCGTCGTCTTCACTTTGTGATCCCTTGTCCTTGTTTTCGGCATTTAACTTGTCGGCCTGTTTAAAAACCCAACAATCTCTATTGGTATGATTGGGTGGTTTGTCTAGGGTGCCATGAATCTGGCACGGATGATCAAGTATGCGGTCCAAGCTAGATGGGCCCGAATTGTTATTTTTGAACGGCTTCTTCCATTGACCAGACTTAGAGCCATTGAATCCTGCATTGACCGTCGTATCCTCGGTGTTGTCATTGTTGTTTCGACGCTTGTATCTGTTGCGTCGAGACTTGTCGTTGCTATTTTTAGCTTCAGGGGTGCTGGCGTTGCTTGCATTATTTTTGCTATGGGCCAGCCAACTATCCTTACCCGCACAAAAGCGGGTCATGAGTGCCTTGAGGGACGCCATGGACTTTGGTTTCTCTTGGCCGAGGTGACGAGCGAGCCATTCGTCGCAGATGATGTGTTTAAAGGCCACTATGGCTTCGGCATCCGAACAGTCGACGATCTTGTTCTTTTTAGTTAGGAACCTAGTCCAGAATTTCCTGGCGGACTCTCCGGGCTGTTGAACTATATGGCTTAAGTCATCAGCATCCGGAGGTCGAACATATGTAACTTGGAAGTTATCAAGGAAGGCTTCTTCCAAGTCCTCCCAGTTGCCGATGGAATTTTTGGGCAGGTTGTTCAACCAGTGTCGGGCTGGTCCCTTGAGTTTGAGGGGGGTATTTAATGGATGGAGGTCATCGCCGCGGGCCATATGGATATGGAGAATGAAGTCTTCGATCCATATCGTGGGGTCTGTGGTTCCATCGTAGGATTCTATATTCACGGGTTTGAACCCTTCTGGGAATTCATGTTCCATGACTTCGTCTGTGAAGCAATGAGGGTGTGCGGCGCCTATATATCGGGCTGTATCGTGACGTAGCTCTGATGGGGTCCGTCCGCGGCTTTCAGCCCACGCATGACTAGGTTTGTCATGTCCGAATAGATGGTAGTCGTCGCGTGTCGGAGCACGTCCTCGCGATCCGTAGATCGATCTGGTATGTCCTGCTTTATTGTTCAGGTCCTGTCGAAGGTCATATATATGACCGTGAGCTGACTTATCTCTGCCTTTGCGATGAGGCAGGGCAGGCTGGTATTCGGCTTGAGTTGCCGCTTTATCCCGACCACGTGGTGGTCGGTGAGCCGGATTGTGCGATGGTGGTATGTGTTCCAACGCCTCGTCGTCGAACCGAGGTAGCAATTTGCGCGTGGGTAGCTTTTGGCTGGGCGCTTGAGGCCGTATTCTTCGGCTGCTAGGACATCGGTCCATTTATCGCTGAGCAGATCTTGGTCAGCTTGAAGCTGCTGCTGCTTCTTCTTCAGGCTCCTTGCAGTGGCTATTAGCTGGCGCTTGAAGTGCTCATGCTCAAGAGGTTCCTCCGGCACGATGAAGTCCTCCGTGCCGAGGCTCGCCTCATCCTCGGATAGCGGAAGATAACTACCGTCCTCCGAGTCTTCGTGTGTGGCCTATTTACCAAGGCTAACCTGCCCATCTTCCCGTTCATCCTGTTCAGTGGCTGTGTCAACGGGGTCTTCATTGTCTTCGGCACCTTCCGAAGTGTTGTCCTCTTCTGTGATGGTGTTGCTGTCTTTACTGCGGCGTGACTTAGAGTGGCACCTCAGGCGCCGGTGCTTTGATTGTATCTCAGAAGGTTTATCCTCGGCTGGATCTTCCTTGTCATCACCGCTATTCTCCTTTGGTGCATCCACCATGTATACATCATACGAGGAAGTGGCAGTCCAGCATCTGGTAAACGAGGTTTCTGGGCCTCTTCTTCTCCGGCATCGTCGTCCGTACCGTCGATGTCGTCGGAGCCGTAATCAAGCATGTCGGTTAAGTCTTCGACGGTGGCTATGAAGTGGGCGGTGGGTGGGAAGTCAAATTCTCCATCATCGGCCTCCGGTTCGAGCCGGACACAATCTGGCTATGAGCCTCCCACTAAAGATAGCGCTCTTAACGAGTTTAGCACATCGCCCAGAGGTGAGTGCTGGAAGATGTCTGCGGCGCTGAATTCGGCGACCGATGACCGATCATGCTCAACATGCACGGACGCACATAGTTCGGAACTTATAACCAGAAACGAGTCCATAGCTCCGGTGACACAGATGTTACTTGAAGTTAAGTCTGTGTGCAGCTCCAACACCGAGGAGTATGCGGCTTCCGTGGCGGGGTTGAGCTTCCTGTCCTTGGATGGCACGACCTGCTCCAGATCTAAGGCCAGAGCGGTTTTAGGTGCAATTTCCTGGGTATGGCCCGATGACAGATCTAAGTCATGTTCATCGTGGTGGTTCGGAGCGACTGTCGTGGTCTCGGATCCGTCGAAGATCAAGTCTCCACGGATATCTTTGATGTAGCTCAAGCTTCCGAATCTGACCTGGTGGCCAGGGGCGTGGATTTTGATCTACTCCAGGTGGCCAAACGAGTTGGCCCGCAGTGCGAAGCCGCCGAACACAAAGATCTGTCCAGGGAGGAAGACTTCTCCTTGGACAGCATCGTTGTAGATGATTGAAGGAGCCATCAAACCTTTCGAGGACGGCACAGTGGAACTCTCAATGAAAGCACCAATGTCGGTGTCAAAACCAGCGGATCTCGGGTAGGGGGTCCCAAAGTGTGCGTCTAGGATCGACGGTAACAGGAGACGGGGGACACAATGTTTACCCAGGTTCGGGCCCTCTCTATTGAGGTAATACCCTACTTCCTGCTTGATTGATCTTGATGAATATGAGTATTACAAAAGTTGATCTACCACGAGATCGTAATGACTAAACCCTAAAAGTCTAGCCTGACTATGACTATGGTTATTCGTATCTACAGACCTAGCCCTCCAGTTTATATAGACAGAGGAGGGATCTAGGGTTACACAAGGTCGGTTACAGAGAAAGGGATCTTCATAGTTGGTCGCCAAGCTTGCCTTCCACGCCAAGGAGAGTCCCATCCGGACACGGATAGAGTCTTCGGTCTTCTTATCTTCACGACCCATCAGTCCGGCCCACGTCCAATAGACCGGACACCCGAGGACCCTTTAGTCGAGGACTCCCTCACCAGCCGCGTGAAGCTGCTTGGCGCAATGGAGCCTGGCCAGAGGGCTACCGTCATTGCCGCACCGGCCTAAGAGAGCCGCCCCATATGATCACCCAAGACTCGAAGACGAGCCTCGGTGGCGATCACAATCTCCAGAAAGGTCCAGGCCACCTGCGGGTTAGTCTCGGAGCCAACGACCCCCTGTGGGTCGCGCTGAAAGCGGACTGCCTCCTCCGCTAGCTGGCGTGTCTCCGGAAAGGCCCCTGTCAAGAAGAAAAGCAAGTCATAAGAAAATCATCAAGGACAAGAAGTCGGGATCCCAGCCTGGCAAAAACCCAAGGAAAGCACTTAATGGAGAAGGACTCTTCCAGGTGCTGCACTTCGAACAACGTACCGCGCCGCTCCCAGGTGATGGTGCGGTCACGCTCCTAGAGCGTCTTCTCCAGATCGGCGACCTTGGCAAGGGTCGTCTTCAGTTCGGCGTCCTTGTCCTTGGCCGCCTTCTCGGCCTCCTCGCGGTGATGGGTTTCCCCCTGACGGGTCTCCTCCGCTGCGGCCACCAGCACCTTCAGGTGCTCCACCTCGGCCTGGAGCTGACCCTTGTCGTTGGCCAGCTTGCCGCGTTGCTGATCCGCCTCAGCATGGGCCCGCTGTGCCTCCACGACCTTGGCAGCCTCCGCCTTGAGGCGCTCCACCTCGGCCTCAAGATGGGTCTTATCGCCCGTCAGCCGCTCCTGAAGCCGGCTGGCCTCGTCAAGCGCCTAGCGGGCTCCCGTCGCCTCCGCCACCTCAGCTCCAATATGGCCGGTGTCAGCCACAAGCCGATTGTAATGGAGGCCGGCCCGAAACAGCCGGGTCCTCTAAGACAGCACCTCGGCTGCAGAAGAAAGAATCAAAAACGAAGTACCATTTTAAGATTCGACCCAACTGCTACATAATTGGCCCGAATCTCGGGGGCTACAGCCAGTGGGTGCGCTAGCGCCCCCCTACTAAAGAGAGCACGCAAGAAACATACCTACGGCAGAACGAAGCTCCTCCTCCTTGGCGGCGAGCTGCTCCTTGAGCCACCGGTCCTTCTCCAGAAGCCGGTTGAAGACGCTGACCCGGTAGGAGTCCAGTTGCTGCAATAAGCGACGGTTAACACAAAGACAACGGTTTAAGATTCGACCCAACTGCTATGCAGTTGGCCTGAATCTCGGGGGCAACACCCAGTGGGTGCGCTAGCGTGCCCCCATGAAGAAGAAGCAACAGAAAAAGAAAAACAGAAGGCAAGGAAAAAACTTACGAACACGGCGCGCTCCAGCTCCCGCGTCTGCTCCACCTTGGCCTGGGCGAAGGCCTGGATCCGGTCCATTCGCCCTCACAGGCGCCGGCTCACGGCGGCCATTGCCGCCTCCTCCTGGGTCAGGGGCCCAAAGAAGACTTCGCTGGGTCCGCCTCGGGCTGGCTGCGACCCAGCAACTCGGTGCCCCCTCCCCCCCTCCCCCGCCCCCGCCGGCCTGAGCTCCAGCGCCCTCTCCGGCGCTCCCTCCGACACGGTGGCCGGTGGCGTCACCGCCGGCCGGCCCTTCTACGGCCGGCGCCTTCTCCAGCGCCCTCTCGGGCGCTCCCTCCAACACAGTGGCCGGTGGCGTCACCGCTGGCGGCGTCACACTCGTTGATGCATGGGGTGTCCTTTCTGGCACCGTCCGCGCCACCTCCTCCAAGATGGCATCACCGCCGCCTCTGCCGGCCCCCGCCCGCTCGATCCTTAGACCAGTCGGTCTGCGGCGGGGTGTCGTCCTCAACTGCCACGACCTCCTGGTCGAGGTCCATCACGTCCGCGCGGCCGTCTCGGCCGCGCTCTCCCCCTGATGCCGGCACAAAGACCGCCGCCACCGTCCCCGTCGGCATCTCTGGCCACCCCGACTCTTCGCCGACATGCGCCCATGTCGACGCGGTGTTGACCCAAGCCTGGGTCGATGCCGCCTCCAGCTCCGCCACGACCCTGTACCGATCCCGCCAGGCATGGCCTTCGGCATCGGCCGGGTCCAGGCCAAGCTCCGGATCCACTGCCTCCTCCTCGTCGGCGCTGGTCCTGGACCTTCGGAACGCGGCGCCCTCGGCGGACGCGGCATCCGCCGCCACCAGTGCCAGCGAAGTCGGCGACCTGGGGCGCAGAGAAGTAAACACACAAGAACCGAGCAGACGCCGCTCGACCGATCAAAGTCAACCAAAAAGGAACTTACCCAAGCACCACCAGCACGGGGGGCCTCATCGGCCTCTCCTACGGAGAGCCACGCCTTCTCTTGGTGGGCGGCTTCGCGCTCCCGGCCGGGTTCACCACGCGCTTCACGGCTGGGCCCGCGGCGCAACATTGTCCTTCCCGTGCGGCCGGCTGGCCGCCGGTGCTCCTCGGGACGACCTGGCTCCTGCCGCGCCGCCTCCTCCGCCCGGCGCTGCTACATCAACAACTCACGTCAGCACTCCTAGTGCCGCCTCGCGGCCGGCGGTTCAAGAAACAAGGACGAAACTTACCCGCACGGCGTCCCACGCCGACGTCGCCAGCTGCCTCCAGCCCTCCGCCGTGGGCCGTGGGTTCCTTCGAGACGGGTCGCACCACCTGCCCCGGCGCCCGGTCGTAAGGATATCATATGGCATTCAGAAGCACTTCCCGCATCGCGTCGGGGCGAACAAGAAGATGAGCAGCGGCAAAATACGAAGACCAAGGACTCACCACGGGTGCCGGGTTCGCCTGGCTGTATCGAGGTTTGCCGAACTCCCAGTCATCCCGCAGCCTGGCCTTGGATATATCGTTGACCCGGCGCGTGACCTGGTTCGCCGCCAACCGCAAATTCAACATGCGGTCAGGGTCTTGAAGCCCGGTCATCTGACCGATGAGGTGGCGGTGTTGCTGCAATGCCAGCACGCGGCGCCTGATGAAGGCGATGATGAGGTCGGTGCCAGTGAGCCCCTCCGGCTCCTTCATCTCCGACCCCCGCGCGCACAGGTTCAGCACCTCCTGTGACGGGTGCTAGGGGTAGTAACCCCAGTTCTGCTTCGTCCGCGGCGGCGCGTCTACAAACGGCGGCAGATTGATGCGGTCCACGCCGAGGTTGCAGACATAGAAAAAAGAATTCTGCCACTTCTTGGCAGAATCCTCCAGCGGCATCTTGGGACAGTCAGCACCCGACCGCTCGGAGATGATGGCGGCCCTGCAGTTGGACACCTCCCCGGCCCCTGCTGCTTCAAGGAGAAGAAGCGCACCCAGAGATCGATGGAAGGCTCGACCCCCAGGTACCCCTCGCAGAGGGTGACGAAGCCCGAAAGCTGCACGATGGCGCCCGTGCCAAGATGATGGGGCTGGAGCCCTAAGAACTCCATGAAGCCGTGGAAGAAAGCACTCGCCGGAAGACTGAACCCGCGCTTGAAATGCGTGAAGAAGACCAGGCGCTCCGTGCCCTCGGGCCTCGGCTCCCGTTCCCCCTACGGCAGGCGCACGGCGACCTCCGTCTCCCCCGGCAAGCGCCTGGTGGTGCGGAGGTAGGCGATGTCGTCTAAGGTGACGGTCGAGCCCATCCACGAGCCCGACGGAAGAGCCATCGATGAAGAAATGAAAGAAGGAAGAACAGCCGTGAAGCTCTGCTTGAAGCGGCGGGCGTCGCAGCGCACGGCGGTCGCTAAGGGCAGAGGAAGGACGAGGAGGCAGGGGAGTGCAAGCGAGAATGACTTCCACCGCCCCCCTCTCCCAATTTACAACCCACGATTTGAAATGTGAGGAAGTGGTATCGTTTGCGCTCGCCCCTCCCACTTCCCCGCAATAACTGCGGACGTACGCGCGCAGTAACTGCATCGAGAATGGCAACCGGCCCGCTGACGCCACAATAAATCCGCACGCGTGGGCCGAGGGCGCGTAGCGGCGGGCCCCAGCGCGCCGCCCCGTCCTATCACGCGCATGGCCTGTCAGGCCCCTCCGGCTCCCGGCCGCCACATGGCGCCCGCGCGAAGCCCAAAAGATCGTCTCAAGATTCGACGGGCTCTTCGGTTTCCCGCCCCTGCCGGGATGCCGCGATCCGGCTTCCGGAAGCCTGCACACAGTGGGTGTTGCCGGACCCGGCGGTCACAAAATTCGCCTCCTGGGGGAGCTGCGAAGGCCCTCCCGCTCGAAGACGTCGGACCTTCACAACTTCGAGGACTATTGTCGGGGGGATAAACCCCAGGCAGGCAACGGAACCCAGATCCTTTTCAAAAACAACGGGGCCAGCAACGCCCCTTAAGCCGGATCACGCCTGGCCAGGTCGCTTGACCCGGCCAAGCCCCTCGGCACGGGAAAATTCCTTGACCCGGCCCCGACGGCCGGCGCAAGGCAGCCGAACTCAGCGCACCAAGACGTCTTCAACAAGCCAGCTTCCCCTTAGCGTGTTCTCCAACCCGATCGCGGGTCAGCTCCCGTCCCATCCTGGCCGTACGATGGGACGAGTCTTCAATCAAGAGATGAGCAAGGCAACAGTGCCCCTCCCATACCTCTGGTCAGCCGAGCCGTGGCAACGGTGCCACACCTACTTGGTGACCAGGGCCGGCGTGGCTACAGTGCGCCCGTCGTCACTGCTGACGCCAGCAAGCGGCGACCTGACGGAGCGCCACTGTAGCGGACTCGGCCCGGCCACTCCCTGACGATCGACAAGATGGCAAACAGTGCCCCTACACCCGGCGGGTCCCGCGCCCGGACAACCCGACGAGCCCTGTCACCTGGCGGGTCCCAGCACCGGCTTCCCTGCCGATGACAACCTGGCCCCATGACCTTGTAACATTACCATTGTACCCCTGGGGGGTTGACCTATAAACCCCCCCCAGGAGGCCTCCATGCACGGGGTGAACAGATCCGATCAGTAGAACACACACACACACACACAGAGGGAGCAGCCTAAGCCCTGGCCTGCCTTCCTTCCTCCCTGATACAGCTCAAGGAGCAACTCTATACTATCACACATAAACCACACTCGGCAGGACTAGGGGTGTTATCTCTCCGGAGCGCCCCGAACCTGGGTATGTCTTGTGTCCCGCGCTCGCTCATGCCGACCTCGCCTCTGGAGCCCACCAGTGCCCTCGAGCCTCCTCCTCTCTTTAGCCATCCCTTGACATCTGCCGTGCGCCCACCACGACACTAAGATTAACTGAAGTTAATTGTTAGTTGTGACAATATTAGACATCAACCTTTACAGAATAGATATATTTGCATGCACATAAGGGATCATCCATTTGTATAGACAAAAGAAATTTTGCAACCTATGTACGTTTTTTCAAATGAAATTTGAAGTGTGGTGGCATTGGTTGAAAAAGGGAGTAAGCCTTTATGTGCAACTAGTCTAGGTGCGTGCCCTAGCTACTCCTAGCTAAGCCCCCCGGCATGGTGAAAGGGACAGGTGCAAGTAGTTGTAGGAGGTGAGACGCCCAAGAAAGAGGCAACCTTTACAAAGTTGTTGCTATGTGCTTGCAGCTATTTGAAAGCTACCCCACACTGGGTAGAAACAGCAAGCTGCCAAACCAAAGAGAGAGAGGCCGAGAGAATTCAAAAGATGGAGCCGAGCAATCACATATTTGGCATCTCTTGCTCTTGCTTTAGAAATTTTAGATGGTTTGGGGGCTCTAGTGTTGCAAGTTGTGTGAGTGGCTAGCAATAGTCTTGTCCTACCGGATTCTCCAAATGCAGCATACCTTTTTCTTGAAAAATAATATAGGAATCACTATATACTATGCAACTACTCATGCACGTAGCCGTAGTGTAGTGCAGGGACATGGATTTGCACATTGTCTCTATCAGCACCAAGTGTTAATTTACTTACTCATGCACATGGCTGAAAAGCGTTCATCAGTGGAGGGCTTCATGGAAGATACTGTATGTAAATATTTGCAAAAGTTGAAAAACAAAAGGAGGGCACCCACTCCTAACTGTAATTCTTCTGATAAAGCAGTATTAAGCTGATAGAGTATGCGGTAGTATCATAAAGGAAAGGACCACAAACCGGCGAGCCATAAGGCTGAAACTAGCCTGTTTTAAATCTGTTTCAAAGCTTTGAACCCTGATGAAAGCCGTTGGACTGGTCAAACGGTACATTGATTTTGTGAGCTAATCAGCCGTGCGAGGAAGCTGGGTAAAGGTGTCTTGGCCTTTTAGCCCGTTCTTGTTTGGTCCCTTGTGGTTTGTTTCGCAAGAGATTAGCATCAGGATCTACGTACTTAATACTACGTATATTGCTTTATATTACTACGTATATTACTACTGCTTGGTGCACTGTTTTGGTTTTGTCATGGCAGAAATCAGAAAGAACTAGAAACTTATGCATGTCAATCAATTTAAGTCTGGGGACGATTCTCAAAAAAAAAAAAAAAAAAAAAAAACTGGGGACGCCCATGTACACTTGGTGTGCTTTATCCAGCACAAGAGCTGTAGTACGTCTAGCCTTTATGTGCACGTATAGCTTTGTCGAAGCTAAGGTGTGATGAAGCTACTGAGATTTTTCCTGGATAAAGCCACAACACAAAGATCATGCGCCTTGCACAAGCTTGGGCATCTTCTAGGGACAACTGAGGACTTGCAGGCCGATACATGTCTTTGGGCAGTACATTGATGATGTATACGCCTCTCTTTTTTGGAGAGAAATAAAAGGTATACCTTTCTTTTCCACGACATGCATAAGCTCTTTACATACTTCCTTTTTTCCAGCACACTGCATGTGCAAGCAGAAAGTGTGTTTTGCTGCCGTCGCCGTCGGTAGATTGGTGTTTCCACCTACATCGCAAATGGAACAACGTAGGCGTAGCTCATAGGATGGGGCTTTGTCACCTGGTGTGAGCAGAATGAAAGAAATGGGTATTTTCTTCAGCTGTTAGGAGGAGCACGAGGACCACCGAATTGCCGCAAATACTAGCGAGGTCCTCGTCCTACAGGTTACTACGAACAGTAGTTGTTCCTCATTTCAAGATGTTTTCGGCATCTGATCCGATTAGCACCACATTGCCCCGAGCTTTTCAGACATGTGTACTGCAGTACACTCACGTGCGTGGTTGACTCAATGGTTGAAACTCATTCTAGTTCAAATGCGCAATTACCGCGCATTATGTTGTGCTTAATCGACCGAGCAACAATCATGTGAAGCAAGCAATTCAGTTGGAATTTTTATTTTGAAAGGAGAATTCAGTTGGAATTATCATTATATAGAAAGAGAGCGACAGGATGACCCTGAAGTACCAGGCCACATACATAGTCAAACACAGGTAACCACTGGAGATTATGACCCGGAATGATTAGGTCTCGCCATTCCAGCTTATCCCTGCCGACAATTATCAAAGGCGGTCGAGATGCATAAAAGAAGTTTCCTTTGAAGAGCATGCCTGTTCAGGCCAGGGGACTCATCTTTGTTTGCAGAGACTCAGAAGAAGAGCAGCTGGCGTTCTTTTTTGCCAGATCACATGATTGGTTTTCAAGTGCCGGAGACACAAATTCCAGAGACCATTACGGATGTTGATTGCCACTCGAAAGATGCCCGTGGTGCGTGTTAGCACTACTAATCCTGCCTTGCAGAAAACTAGGAGACCCCTGTGCCGCGAAAAGACGGAATTGAGAGGCTTCGATCGCGGCGACGTCGATCACGAGAGAGACTAGAAATTCGAGAGATCTGCTGCTGCGTTGCGCGTCTCGTCCCGTCCCGTCAGTGACCGCGGGGGGCTGTGGCTCACGCACGCAGGGCTAGAATCGATGGAACGGCACGCCGGGTATGGCCTAGAGCCCCGAGCGCGGCCGCACACTGTTGCTCACGCAGGAGGGAATGCTGCTGGTGCGCGTGCTATAGCGAGCGACTGGGATGGGACTGATTGATCGGATGTGCGTCGCAGGCGGCGTAAATGTATGCGTGCGCGCGCGCGAGCGCGAAGACACGCCAAGGTTACGTTACGTACGTTGGCCATACCGTGCGGCATGCTTGAGATGACCCTCCTCTTCTCATTGGTTCCATCGGCTGCCGGCAACGGAGTAAAACGCCCCCTCGCGGCATCATCTCACGGGTAAGCATCATCTCACAGGTAAGGATGACAATTTTAGTCATGGATACGGGTACCTGCGGGTATCGTACCCACATGGGCAAAGTATGGGCATAATTTTATACCCACCTGTAGTATCTATATCCTACCATTAATTCATGGGTAGGGCACCGGTGTAACATTTTACCCATGGATATACACATACACTACCCATTTAATACCGACATATGAATTTTACCTGTGATTCACAATCACAAGTGTACCTATGTTAAAGTTATGTTGTGTGCTTATGAACCTATGTTTAAGTTTTTACCAAATGTCAATTTAAATTGAGATAATTTTCAAGTACTCGGTTGTTTGTTATTGAGTTGAGATCAATTTTTTTTTCAAATGTGCTATAGATGAATGTAAAATTGTGAATAACTTACGTACTGCTTAATCTACCCCCGTTGGGTACCGAATGGGTATGGGTACCCGTCCGGCATGAGTACCGGGTAAAGTATCATACCCACGGGCATGGGGATGGGTAGAATTTTGTACCAATTGACTACACGGTTATGGGTATGGTATTGCTCTACCCGCCCCATACCCTGCCATTGCCATCCTTACTCACGGGAGACCTCCTCGTCAGCGCCTCAAGCGCCAGTTTAGCTAGCTTTTTCGCTCGTCTTTTTTTGCAGTCACCTTGTACTGCGTCCTGAAGTAGCAAAAATTGACGGGTTTTAAAGAAGTTGTGGATTTTTAAAAAGTTCACAAGTACAAAAAATAAATCCTGATTTAGTAAAAAAATACCATGAATTTGCAAAGAGTTAATGAATTTCAAATAGTTCAAGAATCTCAATCATGTTCGCGAATTTGGAAAACATTCACAAATTTTACAAAGTTCATGAATTTTAAAAAGTAAAAAAAACAAATATTTGAAACAAGTTCATGAATTTGGGAAAAAGGCCAAAAATTTGAAATAAGTTTACAAGTTTTATAAAATTTCATGAATTTGGGACAAAAAAAGTTCATGAGTTTGAAAAAAGTTCACAAATTTGAGAAAATCAAATATTTTTTAAAAATCATTGATTTGGAAAAACTTCACAAATTTGTGCAAACAAAGCTCAGGAATATTAAAATTTCACAAATTTGAGATAAAAATAGTTCACAAAACTGATTTTTTCACATATTTGAGGGAAAAAGTTCACGAATTAGTTTTTTTTCCATGAATTTCAGATAAAAGTTCAAGAACTTGAAAATGTTCACAATTAAAATAAAAAAATGAAAGTTCACAAATTTAAGATTTGTTTACGAAATTGGGTAAAGTTCACGAATTTGAAAAAAAATATCATGAAATTTAAAAATAAAAGAAGAAAAACGAAAATGAAAAAGTTGGTTACTTTGGTTGACGCAAAAAATAAAGAAAAAAGAAGTAACTATGCAGAACTGGTGAGTTGTCGAAGCTTGTTACCCTCGTTTGGAACTAACCACGGGTTCGGAGTTCAAATCTCATGGTGTGCACGTATTTTTTAAAGATTAAAATAAAAAAAGTAAATGGGCCGAGCCTAGGATGGAGGGGGGGGGGCGCCGGTTTCTGGAATACCCTTTAACTGGCACAGACGGCACCAAATAGGAGTTGAGATGTCACAACCCCTAATAACTACACAATTGACCAAGGAGCACAAGGCCAAAGTAGACTAAACGCAATTCGAAGCCCAATCACCGTTTTTGACCCAACTACGTGGCAATTGTGACCAAAGGGTCATAAGATGGTGAGTGTGCGTGTGTGTTGAGGTTTTGCGTTGTCACTTCATTGTAAAATGAATTCCCAATCCCCTTTCATCTATCTCATGATCCCCATCTCCGCTCCTTCCTTTGCTACCAAATCCCTCCAAATACTTCGTAGATCAGCAAATAATCCAATATATGCGAGTACAGACGTATCATATGGCATGAGAGGGCCTTGGTTACATCAAGAACCCCACCTCTCCACGCGGCAGCAATGACAAGCCATCAAAATGGAACAACACATAGACGACCTCACTTCAACGTTGCTGGCCATCCAGGAGCAGAATGTGTCGATCCAGAAGGCGGTGGCAGCATTCACGGTGCTCTTCGAAGAGATCAAGTCATTTGTCCTTGACCTCACGGAGTGGAGATCGATGCTCGAGCAATCGGTCGCGGATCTGAAGTTGGAGCTCGGTGGCACACAATGCAAGCTCAACCTCGTTGCCCACACCCCGGTCCTGGTGCTCAAGTCAAGCGATCTACCACCCCTACTTCCATGCTCCGGCGATGCACCCATCAGCGTCTGTGACGACATAACTAGACCGATGGTCGCCACGATGACATTTCATCCCGGGGGTTGCGTAACGGGGTGGTCACCACTCTCGTTCCACCTCCGGCATTGGTATGTTACTATGGGCCGACCCCCGTTCCTATTCACTAGCTTTTTCACCAGAGTTGAGATTGTACCTGGTTGGTTCACAACTTAAAGACTCATCGTGTTCTGGTAGTCCACAGCACACGCGTTCTTCATTACTTCCGCGTCTTAAGATGGAATTTCCACATTTGGGGGAAGGAGGGACATCCTTGTAGTTGACGTAGGAATTGTCAGTCATATTCACAGTTTTTCATATTGATTCAGAGTCATGGGTAGATATTGCTTCCATGCATTTGACTGGTCCAGCTATGTTCTAGTTCTAAAATGTTGGATTGGATTTGAATTGTCTGGATTGGGCGTTATTTTCTCTCTATTGGATATACAATTTGGCCATAACGATTTCAATGTGTTATTGCGCCAATTGATTCATCTTCGTCTAACCAAGTTAGTTGTAGAGTACACTAGTCGGTTTGATGAAATGGTGCACTCTCTCTTAGCTCATAGCACTAGTTGGGATCTTGCCATGTTTCCTTCACGTTACATGGATGGGTTGAAGGGTCAGATTCATGTTGTTTTCATAGGTCATACACCAAAATACTTTGATACTGCTATTTCCATGGCTTATCTTCAGAAGGAAGCGCTGAAAATTTCGAAGCACCTGGAGCCCAAATGATCGAGGATCGGACAAGGTGGCTCTCATTTGCGTGGAGCACTCCCACTGCCTCCTTCCCCGTGTCGGCTAAGGGAGTCCTGGATTAGCGGGTCCTAGGGTGTCCGGGCTATTCGATATGGCCCGGACTGATGGACCGTGAAGATACAAGCAGAAGACTTCCCTTCCCCCGTGTCCGGGTAGGGCTCCCCTATGCGTGGAAGGCAAGATTGGTGTCCGGGCATGTTATTTCCTTCCCCCACGAACCGACTCTGTATGACCCTAGGCCCTTCCGCTGTGTATATAAACCGAAGGGTTTAGTCCGTAGAGGCTATCATAATTCTCATAGGCTAGACAGCTAGGGTTTAGCCATTACGTGTTGGGGAACGTAGTAATTTCAAAAAAATTCCTACGCACACGCAAGATCATGGTGATGCATAGCAACGAGAGGGAAGAGTGTGTCCACGTACCCTCGTAGACTGAAAGCGGAAGCGTTAGCACAACGCGGTTGATGTAGTCGTACGTCTTCACGGTCCGACCGATCAAGTACCGAACGCACGACACCTCCGAGTTCTGCACACGTTCAACTCGATGACGTCCCTCGAACTCCGATCCAGCCGAGCTTTGAGGGAGAGTTTCGTGGTGATGATGATGATGTTCTACCGACGCAGGGCTTCGCCTAAGCGCCGCTACGATATTATTGAGGTGGATTATGGTGGAGGGGGCACCGCACACGGCTAAGAGATTCAGGAGATCAATTGTTGTGTCTATGGGGTGCTCCTGGCCACGTATATAAAGGAGTGGAGGAGGGGAGGGGCAGGCCCTCTCTATGGCGCGCCCTAGGGGGGTCCTACTCCCACCGGGAGTAGGATTCCCCCTTTCCTAGTAGAACTAGGAGCCCTTCCAAGTACTAGGAGTAGGAGAGAAGGAAAGAGGGGAAGAGGGAAAAGGGAAAGGGGGCTGCACCCCTTGTCCAATTCGGACCAGAGGGCGGCGCGCGCCTCCTTCCTTTTAGCCTCTCTCCTCTCTTCCTGTATGGCCCAATAAGGCCCAATACTTCTCCCGGTGAATTCCCGTAACTCCCCCGTACTCCGATAAATACCCGAATCACTCGGAACCTTTCCGATGTCCGAATATAGTCGTCCAATATATCGATCTTTACGTCTTGACCATTTCGGGACTCCTCGTCATGTCTCCGATCTCATCTGGAACTCCGAGCTACCTTCGGTACATCAAAACACATAAACTCATAATATAACCGTCATCGAACTTTAAGCGTGCGGACCCTACAGGTTCGAGAACTATGTAGACATGACCGAGACACGTCTCCGGTCAATAACCAATAGCATAACCTGGATGCTCATATTGGCTCCTACATATTCTACGAAGATCTTTATCGGTTAAACCGCATAACAACATACGTTGTTCCCTTTGTCATCGGTATGTTACTTGCCCGAGATTCGATCGTCGGTATCTCAATGCCTAGTTCAATCTCGTTACCGGCAAGTCTCTTTACTCGTTCCGTAATACATCATCCCGCAATTAACTCATTAGTTGCAATGCTTGCAAGGCTTATAGTGATGTGCATTACCGAGTGGGCCCAGAGATACCTCTCCGACAATCGGAGTGAAAAATCCTAATCTCGAAATACGCCAACCCAACAAGTACCTTCGGAGACACCTGTAGAGCACCTTTATAATCACCCAGTTACGTTGTGACGTTTGGTGGCACACAAAGTGTTCCTCCGGTAAATGGGAGTTGCATAATCTCATAGTCATAGGAACATGTATAAGTCATGAAGAAAGCAATAGCAACAAACTAAATGATCAAGTGCTAAGCTAACGGAATGGGTCAAGTCAATCACACCATTCTCCTAATGATGTGATCCCGTTAATCAAATGACAACTCTTTGTCTATGGCTAGGAAACATAACCATCTTTGATCAACGAGCTAGTCAAGTAGAGGCATACTAGTGACACTCTGTTTGTCTATGTATTCACACATGTATCATGTTTCCGGTTAATGCAATTCTAGCATGAATAATAAACATTTATCATGATATAAGGAAATAAATAATAACTTTATTATTGCCTCTAGGGCATATTTCCTTCATTATGATCTCGAGGTAGATCAACTCTTGTAACCCCAATACTCATCAAATACAATCAAGCAGGACATAGGGTTTTACCTCCATCAAGAGGGCCCGAACCTGGGTAAACATTGTGTCCCACTTGTCCCTTGTTACCATCAATCCTCAGGCGCATAGTTCGGGACCCCCTACCCGAGATCTGTCGGTTTTGACACCGACATTGGTGCTTTCATTGAGAGTTTCACCGTGTTGTCAACAGAAGGATCGATGGCTCGCCTTGTCATCAACAATGACATCACTTCTAGAGGGAGCCTAACTTCGGGATAGGTCCTCCAGCTTGGTGGTTTCACCGTGGGCACCCGTACGGCCTTCAAACCGACGACACCCCCATGTTCGCCAAACATCACCTCCGCATTGGTCTCGAACACTCCGAAAAGATGGATCTGGCAGGCGTCTCATCCTTGAACGAGCTGCTAGATCGCATCGCCGCCCTGGGGCTTGCAACAGATTACGATCGAATCAGGCTTAAACCCGATCAGAGGGAAATTAATTCCCCGCCGATCACCCATTTGGCAGCGGTTGTCGAGGAACAAGCCGAAAACACTTCTTCCCCTAAGTTAAAGACCAGCTGTGTCCAGATCTTCGATCTCCCTGAGCCAGATACCCTCACTCGGGATGAGATTGCACTTCCACCAAACTCAGGGTCGGACGTAGAGCACTTGGATCTTCCAAAACCCGAGATGGCCACCTGGGAGATCTTTCAAGCTCCGGATTCAATCTTGGGTCGGGGTTCGGGTTTTATCCCACCCACCCACCACAATCAATATTATCCAAGCAATTCAGGCCCTCCAGACATATGTGACCTAATGTATGTACGGCAGCAACCTCGGGAAACGGTCCATCACTTCTGGGCTAGATTCCTCCTTGTTAGAAACAAGATTAAAGATTGCTGTGACGACGATACAGTTCCGGTTTTTTATCATAATTGTACGGACGAGGGAATTCTGAAAGCCCTCAACCGCCGTCACATACAGAACTTTGCAGAATTGTCACACTTAGTACAGAAGTACTATGCGACGGAAAGTACATGGAAGGCCCAAAAAGCCTGGTTGGAACCCACTGCCTCTAAGCGGTCCACCACACGGGCAAAATGGGTACACCCCTACGAGGCATCCGATCATAAGCCCTCTAGCAAGAAAAACAAACCCCTCATGGGACACAGAACGGTTCTTGACAAACTCCTGGACAAACCCTGTCAAATACATGCGACGTCGTGTACTGAACCAACTCACAACTTGCGGGTATGTTGGGTACTCTGGCAAGTAGCTAAAAGCGGCGAGGCTATCCTCACTAACATTACTCCAGAGAAGCATTCTCCAGAGGATGACGATCTTAACGTCTTAACTTTCTTTGAGACCATCTCTTCAAATAATCGGCGCAAAAGGGCGTTGCTCGACCTCGCCGAAATGAATCAAGTAACCGCAATAAGCCCTTGGAGCGACACAACCATAACTTTCACCGCGAACGACGAACCAAGGGCCCGATCGGTCCGAGCACCAGCCGCCCTGGTCTTAAACCCAATTGTGGATGGCTTTCGACTCACCAAATTGCTCATGGACGGCAGCAGCGGACTTAACATCATCTACAAGGACACGCTCGACAAAATGCAAATTGACAAGGCCCGCATCGAGCAAAGCAGTACCACCTTTCGAGGCATCATCCCCAGTCACGAAGCATGATGTTCGAGGAAAATCAAACTTGATGTGGTATTCGACACTCCTGAGAATTACAGGACGAAGAGTTGCTTTTCCACGTGGCCCCCTTCAACAGCGGATATCACGCCCTTTTGGGGCGGGATGCCTTCTCACGCTTCCAAGCCATACCCCATTACGGATACAAGAAGCTTAAAATGCCAGGGCCCAACAGAATAATCACTATCACAAGTGATCCGGACATAGCACTCTCCGCCGAAAATAAAACCGCATCCTTGGCCCTCGAGGCGCTATCCGAAGCCCTCGCGGCCGAAGAATTAACTACCCTATGATCCACGGTGGACAAAGACGATGTGATCCTCGATAAGAGGCCCAAATCTACCTCTTTCGAACCAGCAGATGAAATAGTTAAATTTCAAGTGCACCCGACGGATCCTAAGAAAACAGCGTCGATCGGAGCACAACTAGATGCAGTAGTTGACGCTGCCCTATGAACATTCCTGCGTGAAAATTGGGATATCTTCGCCTGGCACCCTTCGTACATGCCCGTAATCCCACGCAGACTGGCCGAACATAGCCTCAACTTAATCAAGGGGTTCGAACCGGTCAAGCAAATGCTAAGATGATTTTCCGAACCCAAACGACAAGCTATGGTGGAGGAGCTAGCTAAGTTACTCGAGGCTGGGTTCATCAGAGAAATTAAACACCCGGATTGGCTAGCCAACTTGGTCATGGTGCCAAAGAAAGATAAATCCTGGCGCCTTCGTGTCGATTTCAAAGACCTCAATAAGGCCTGCCCCAAGGACCCTTTCCCGCTTCCTTGCATTGACCAGATTATCGACGCATCCGCAGGACACGAGTCATTGTGTTTCCTCGAAGCCTACTCCGGATACCATCAGATTAAGATGAAGGAGTCCGATCAAGCCACAACGGCGTTCATTACTCCGTACGGGCCTTTTTGTTTCAACACTATGCCTTTTGGGCTTAAGAACGTTGGTGCCACTTACCAACGCATGATTCAAGCATGCTTTGAAAAACAAATCGGCAAGACAGTGGAGGCATATGTGGACGACGTGGTCATCAAGACCAAACACGTCGAATCATTGGTGGACGATCTCCGCCTCACATTTGAAAACCTCTGAACATATGAGATAAGGCTCAATCCAGAAAAATCTGTTTTTGGCGTTCCAACCGGAAAGCTGATGGGGTTCATTGTCTCCAATAGAGGAACTGAAGCGAACCTAGCCAAAATCCGACCCTTGTCACAATTGGACATACCAATGAACTTAAAGAAGGTCCAAAAACTAGCAGGGTGCGTGGCAGCGTTGAGCCGCTTCATCTCCATATTAGGAGAAAAAACATTACCTCTTTATAGACTGCTCAGACACACCGACCACTTCGAATGGACGGACGCGGCTACAGCTGTATTGGAAGAAATAAAAGCCTTATTAGCAGGCAATCCAATCCTAGCCACACCAAGTGTTGGCGAGCCCATGCTGCTCTATATATCGAACTCACCAGGTAGTGAGTATCGTACTTGTCATTGAGCGAGAGGAAGCGGGACATAAATTCCACATCCAAAAACCAGTGTACTATGTGTCGGCGGTTCTTACACCATGCAAATCCCGATACCCTCACTATCAAAAGATAGCTTACACGGTCTTTACGGCATCCCGGAAGCTCCGACACTATTTCCAAGAGTGTTCGATCATGGTGGCATCCGTAGTACCACTTAATGACATTACAAATAATAGGGATGCCACCGGTCGCATAGCTAAATGGGACATTGAGCTCTTGCCATTTGAAATCACATACAAGCCGCGCCGAGCTATTAAATCTCATGTGCTGGCTGACTTCATCGCCGAGTGGACGGAAGCCGAGCTCCCTAAGGAGTACAGCTCATATTCCATACTTTGACGGCTCTAAAATGTTAGCCAGACTAGGGGCTGGTGTCATATTAACATCCCCCACGGGGGACATAGTCCGCTACATACCGCAGATCATGTATACGGACTCCAATAACGCAGCCGAATACGAAGCACTTCTACATGGCCTCCGAATGGCTGTCTCGATGGGCATACAACGCCTCGAGGTGCGCAGTGATTCAAACCTTGGAATATCTCAGATAAATGGAGAGTTCGATGCAAAAGATCCCAAAATGGCGGCATATCAAAATGCCATATTAAAAATATCGGCTCGGTTTGAGGGGTCGAGTTTCATCACCTTGTTCAAGACAGTAACCAGGCAGGTGACATCCTTGCTTGAATGGGCGCCAAGCGCGACCCCGTCCCACCCAACACCTTTGTGGAAATACTTTTTAAGCCATTTGTGGTGTGGCGGGATGAGAGCGGAAATACTAGTTCGGACCTGGTCACGCCGCCGGCAGTCGAACACAACACGGATACCATCGGGGGTTCGGGTACCGAAGTAACACCCTCCGCCCATGAAATCATGGCAGTTATTGCTCCATGGACCGAACCCTTAATAGACAGTAACTTCCTGGTGATCAAAATGAGGCTCGTCACATAGTTCGATGTTCTAAAGCCTGTAAGGTTCACGAAAATGAACTATACAAGAAAAGTACTACCTGAGTCCTTCAAAGGTGCATCTCCGAAGAGGAGGGACGACAACTCTTGGCTGAAATACATGCTGTTCTAGGCGGCCAGCACACCGCAGCTCGGGCCCTTGTAAGCAAGGCCTTTCTGACAGGCTTCTTCTGGCCAACAACCCGAGCAAATGCACAAGCCCTTGTGCAACGTTGCGTCGGATGTCAGCTTGTTGCCAATCAAAGTCAGATGCCTCCCACTGCCTTACGAACAATCCCCATCACTTGGCCTTTCGCGGTCTGGGGGCTAGACATGGTCAGACCCCTTAAAGGGGGAAGCCAAATTTTTTTTACTGGTCATGATGGATAAATTCACCAAATGGATAGAGGCCAAACTAGTAAAAACGGCTGAAGCAGGACCAGTGATCGACTTTATATCCGACATGGTACACTGTTATGGTGTCTCGTGCAGCATCATCACTGATAATGGCTCCAATTGTACATCCAATGAGGTGAAAAACTCATGCGCTAACTTGGGCATTAAACTCGACTATGCATCCATCTACCACCCTCAAACTAACGGTCAAGTTGAACGGGCCAACAACCTGATTATGAGCGGCATTAAATCCAGACTAGTGCGCTCCCTGCAGGAGTCAGATAAGCATTGGATTGAATAACTAGATTTCGTGCTCTGGGGGCTGCGGACTACGCCTAATCGGACGACTAGATACACACCTTTCTTCATGGTGTACGGTGCAGAGGCTGTTTTGCCCTGTCATATTATTCATTACTCACCTCAAGTGCGCATGTACGAACAGTGAGAAGCCGAGCTCGATCAGCAGGATGACCTAGACGGCCTTAAAGAAGAGTGTGATATTGCAAAGGCCTGTTCCGCATTCTATCAGCAACAGTCCAGGTGATACCAAAGCAGGGAAGTGCGGGCCAAAACATACAACGTCGGCGATCTCGTCTTACGTCTCCCAGAGAAGAAGAAGGAAAAGCTCAAACAAAAATGGGAGGGGCCCTTCATCATAGATGAAGTTCTCACAGGAGGAGCCTATCGCCTTCGTAATGCATCGGATAATCGCCTTGAGCCGAACCCATGGAACGTTGCTTGGCTTCGACGATTCTACGCATAGCCCGACCGCCTCCTGTATGTTTCTAGGATCCTTTTCTTTCTCCTCTTTTTTCTTTCCCTTCTTTTATAATTGGTCGGCAAGCAACGACAGATTGTTTACATTCCTGTAACTCTTTGAAACAATACATGACAGGCTACCCCTAATTAGGATCAAAGCCTAGGCACGCATAATTAGGCATGCCAACCCAAGGAAATGAACCCTTAACAAAACTATTTTCCTTGGAAGATGTTTCTTATGTTACATAAGTAATATAACATAACTCCCCTAACTAAATTTCTGTCTATTCGAGCAATATGACTGGGTTGACTGGTTTCCGAACATAATGAATGTTTCCTACATTCCCAAATAGTTTCCGGAAACACTCCACCTTCTGGGTTCAGGGGCCAAGCCGAAAGTCTGCGATGACAAATTTTCACATGTTTGGTGGGAAATAAAAAGTGCAAGTACACTGGTACGTCGAGACAAAAATCTACTCTTTTTTCATACCATCTATAAGGCAGTCTAAACTACAGTATTCTTGCGAGTACTTTGCAGCTATCATCACTTGGTCGTACACCAAGTTCACGGGAATCAACTTTCCGTCGGACCCCCTTGGTCCAACTCGGGCCATATGATTCAGGTTGAGTCCGGTGTAGCGCGTTTTCACCATCGCCCATGCCTCTCGTGCGCCTTCCCGGCATGTGGACACCTTCCATAGCTCGAAACAGCGCAGGGCACCTTTGAACAGGTTCGCCAACCCCTCCATACTTTCTGGCGAGGCATCGGATGTCCATAAAGCCTTCGCCATATTTCTCATAGCTTTCCGAGCTCGTTCATGCATCACGGATAGTTCCTTAAGCACGTTGCCTCGAAATCTGGATACTTCCTCTTCAGGTCGACCGGTTAGCAGACCTGCAATAGCATAGTTGTGACAATTCAAACTATGGATATTATACAATCATTAAATAGTTCAACCGGTCATACCGAATATACCACCTTTTAACTTCTTATTTTCTTGTTGCGCGGCCGATAACTGAGCGTTTAAGCTCTTTATCTCTTCGGCTTGCTTATCCTTTTCCGCCTCAAGCTTGTTCTTTTGATCAGTGGTCATTGTGGCCTTTTTCATCTCCGCAAGCTTTGTGGTGACGACATTCATATTTGTCCGATTTGTCTTCCGCTCCTGGGACAGCGTGTTGTTCTTCTCCCTGAGAACGTGCAAGTTGTAACGATCCTTAAATCAGTTGTCCTAACCTCTTTAAGTCTCGAGGGCTACTGGCATATATCTATTTGCACAAATTATTACCTGCATATCCTTTGAGAACAGTTGAGTAACTCTAGCAAGTCTATCCTAGGCAGCTCGGATATAAGCGTCCACGGAGCTGAGTGCAGTAAACTCCTGTTCAGAAAAAACTGGAGCGCGCGTGGCCTCTTTCAGTTGACGATGATGCATTACAATCTCTACCTCGGAATTCGTTACGGATACATCATCCGAATCCTCTTGAAGAGGCGGAGCCGGCACTGTATCATCCCTCATCCTAGTTGATGAGTCTAGTTCAGGATTAGCTGACATTTGGCTAACAGGGATGTTCATCCACTGTACTAGTTCATCGAGCTCAAGAACACCTCTCCTCATGAGGTTGTTCATCCATTGTACTAGTTCATCCCCATCCCAAGAGGCAATCCACCACACAACACTGGAGTAGGGTATTACACCACAACGGTTGCCCGAACCAGTATAAACCCTCATGTCTCTTGTTCCTTGGGTTCGGCGAGCTAGGCCCTGAGATCGTTGCGAGAGGGAGCTAGGAAGAGATCTTCGTGCACACCCCAGTGTTCGAACGTCAAGGGTTTGCCGGAACCCATAATCTAACACCCTCCGTCTCACGCAAACGTGAGGGCCCCCTGCTGTAGGTATTGCAATATGTTCATGGTTTGCTTATTGTCAGTGTTGCGGGGGTGGCAGCAGCCTAAACACGGATAAGTGGGTTATGGCGTATGGGAGTAAAGAGGACTTGATACTTAATGCTATGGTTGGGTTTCACGACCTTAATGATCTTTAGTAGTTGCGGATGCTTGCTAGGGGTCCAATCATAAGTGCATATGATCCAAGTAGAGAAAGTATGTTAGCTCATGCCTCTCCCTCATGTAAAATTGCAAGAATGATTACCGGTACTTGTTATCGATTGCCTAGGGACAAATGACTTTCTTGTTGAAAAAATCAATCCACTTTTATTACCTTGAAATTTATCCATAGTTTTATTCTCGCAAAGTACTCGTAGTTTTATTCTCACAAAATAGTTTTATACTTGTTCTTGGTAAAGCAAACGTCTAGTGGGTGTAGAGTTGTATCGGTGGTAGATAGAACTTGAGGGAATATTTGTTCTGCCTTTAGCTCCTTGTTGGGTTCGACACTCTTATTTATCGAAGAAGGCTACAAACGATCCCCTATACTTGTGGGTTATCACACTATGTCAATAGGTTAGTACCAAAAATTGATATAAAATTACTATAAAATGATGGTAAGACATCCAAGAATGATACTATAATAGCATGGAACAATCAAAAATTATAGATACATTGGAGACGTATCACCAACTTCTGCACACTAGTGCATACCTTTTCAAAGGCCTTGGCCGTGTTTCTTTCCAAGGTTGTAGGCATCCCCAGGTACTTCTTCCCAAGGGCCTCCCAATCAATGTTAAGATGATAAAGAACTTCGGTTTTCACATCTTGTGAAAATTATTGCTAATGAAAATTCTGGAGTATGTCGTATTGTCTAGCCGCCGAGAACCATTATTGCAACAATCAATCAATGAGTGTAAACAATCAGCCCCTCTTGCTGAATTTCGGCAAAGATCAAGTAGTCCTCAACAAAGAGTAGATGGGAAATCCATGGCACGTGGATCACCACATGAATACCTCTGAATAGGAATTGCAGCCCAGAAAGTTTTAGTAAGCTTAAGATCCCTCACTACAAAGCCAAAAAAGATAGGGGAATGGGATCCTCTTGCCTAGTACCCTGGTAGGCTTAATGGATTCCTAGAGTTATTTATTAACTTTACTAAGAAATCCATAATACATGCACACTTCATCCCGGGATTAATCCGGGAGAAGTAGAAACCCGATATGAGCATAATGTCTCTCAAGTACGATCACTTCACTCTACCACAGTCTTTTCCCTATCTAGTTTAACTGCACAAGCCACCATCTTTCCTCGCTCCCTCTTCGACTTATGTATTCAGTTTAGTCCCTTCAACGCACACTAGCCACATATATACTCCTCCATAAAGAAATATAACACCGTTTAGATCACTAAGTACTAGTAAATTTTGTTTCAAACAACAACACATACCACTACTAGTAGAAGAATCTAAGAGCAACTCTAGAAAATTCGTTATATCGGTGTGATCACCATAATAATCGCCAGTATGGCGATTTTGGCCAAAAAATTGCTCTGGCAGAATCGCCATCCGTGCTCGATTGGTATAATTTGTGGAGGCCACGCCAAGTCAAGCCCCATGAACCTTAGTATTTGGCAGTTGGGTGAGGAGATATAGCATGCCCTCCATCCACCCAAATATTGGCGCCACAGACATTTTAGGATGCATGCTCTTTTCCGCCTTTGCACATAACCCCATGCGGCCACTATTGGTGCCACCTTCGCCACTCGGACCACACAATTTGCCCCGAGTCGCTTGCAGTAAGACACTCATAGAACTCCCATGCTTCGTCGGAGCCTCATGCCTGCTTACCACCATCCGACCATGAACCCTTTCATCAGACGACCCCAAGGTGTTCGACAACTTTTCGAGAGATAAATTTCCCCAATCTTTTCTTATAGATTTATTCCAGCGGCTCATAGATTGGTGTAGATGACATAGGATTCACATTGTATGTAGATGGTTGCTAGAGCTTTTTTTATGATTCTTTGTTGGATTCAAGCTCCGAGTTCGAAAGTGAAATCAGTCTGGCAAAGACGAGGAGTGTTCATGATTGCCGAATGGGTAGAGGCAACCAGAACAAAGAGAAAGCATGTGAGGTCGCAGGTTGGTCATGCAACATTTCACTTAACAAAATCAAAGGCCAGAAGAAGCTCATGCGCGATTACTTCATGTCGAGTTGTATCTTCCCTTTGTTTTTTCTGGCGCTGCTTCCGCATGATCAACCGACTATTTTGTCTGACATGGAAGCCAATAAACCATTCTTTCAACAATGGAGAAAAGATGTCTTTGTCCTAGGATTCCTGTTATTAGAAGGTCACCAAGGCACTTCAGATGATTGATGCGGCGTTCTTGCAGATGCATGAATGCACGGAAGTGTACGCTGAAACTATGGTGAGGGTATATGAAGAGCAGTATATGCGAGCACCCAATGCTGAGGACAGGACAAGACTTCTAGCGCACAGTTAAGCAAGAGGCTGGCCTAGGATGCTATCGAGTGTTGGAAGTATGCACTGAAGGTGGAAGAATTACCCTGCAGCTTGCACGACAAATTCACTGGGCATTGTCCTGACCAAACAATATCTTTGGAAGCCTCTAAAGATTTGTGAATTTGCCATTGCTACTTTGCATCGTCTAGATCTCACAATGACATCAATTCCTTGCGGAGATCTCATATGTTTGCAAGGCTACCTGGTGGTACTGCTCCACTTTGCAAGTTCACGGTGAATGGCCATGACCAAGGCTACTATCTAGCCGGTGGCACCTATCCATCTTGATCACATTTGTGAAGACAATTTCTAATATCGAGAAGAAGAAACTTAAACATTTCACCAAGATGCAAGGAATAGCGAGGAACGATATCGAAAGAGCATTTCGAGTGCAGCAAGCAAGGTTGGAAATTTCTATGGGCCTTCTAATTGCTGGAATAAGAAATTCTTAACAAAGATCATGAATTCATGGATGAGAGAGATGACAAGCCCCATTGAATACATACATATTGGCACAAATCCTGAGGACCCGTGGACACACAAACCACATTCAAACGTTTCTTAAGGCGTACCTGAAGTTTGGAGATTGATTCTCCCATCATCAGCTGAATGAGGATCTCATTCAACACCATTGGCAGCTAGCTAAATAGTGTGCTTAATTTTTTCCACATTTCATTTATGTTTACTTGAACAATTTATTTGGTCGGGCTATTTGTTGCATTTGGATTGTTTCTTAATCTGAATTATTTGTACTCAGATTAATAATTTGTAATAATATTTGTTAGAGTATTGAATTGTTTGATCAAAATAGTTGCAATAGTGTAGAAAGAAGAAAACAGATGAATATAAAAGGAGATGGAGGCCACATTATATGGCGAGTTGCGTACAGCTTCCACGGGCTTCAAAACATTATGAAACTTGCTCCATATGTAGCGTGAAGGCTACAAAATATTGCAACTCCACTAGAGTTACTCTACAAATATGGGTCAAGGTAGAGTTTTGTGACTCACGTATGCATGCAGTTTAATCCCTTCAACGCGCACTAGCTAGAATCAGTTTCAACAAAAAACAGAGAGTACTACTTTTTTTTTTGAGACAAACAGAGAGTACTACTACTAGTTTTTTTTTTTTGAGACAAAGTACTACTACTAGTTGAAGCAGAATCTGAGGCCGATTGCGCCACAAGCCCACAAGCCGTCCAGCTGGTGGTGCGGCCCAGTTGGTTCCGACGCATGCACGCGGCCGGAGACGGGAGACGTACGTACGTGGAGGCGGTCCAGCCAGCGCGGTTGGCTCGCCGGTTTGCCTGCCGCCGGGCAGGCGGGGCCGGCGAGAACGTGCCGTAGGGCGCGACAAAACCCACTGCACGCCCTCTGCGCTGCCGGGGCAGGGCTGGGCTCCGGCGTGCCATTGCTGTTTTAACGCACGTACGACCGGCGCGTCTCCCCTTTTAGTAATCCCTGCGTGTTTTGCTTCTCCGTGCCGCATCCGGCGCGGCGACCATATGCATGCATGCCAAGCCATGCACTGATGCCTGAGGGGCGCCGTGCGTACGTACACACAGAATACACACGCGCGCGCAACAAGACATGCAACCAGTCGCACTAATTTAAAGGGACCCGACGGACGCGCGGTTAATCGTACATAGTTTTATCGTTCCCATGCACCCATGCATGCTGCCAAAATGATTCAAACATTACAAGAGACCAATCGAGGCCAAGTGCACTCCTAGTCCTAGTCCTAGACTAGTCTTATACTGTTATACATTGGGCGAGCAGCCGAGCACGTACCATAAACCACTTGTTTTTTCTTGCTGTCCCATGGGGCCTAGTGCATACTAAACTGAGGTAGGGTTGCAATAGATTGCAGGGATAACGACTGAAAAGAGGGCGATGGCATTAGGACGAATCATAACAGCTTGCTCACAAAAGAAAGGCTGAATCATGGCCGCAATCTTTCGAGGTTGTTCTTTGCAGGGCTTCCCATCCAATGGGGACAGCCTCTGACTCGGAATAGCATGCTTAGATGCCGCCCTCTCATCACATCACACACCAGTACATCGCACCCTAATTGTGGCGTCGCCGCCGTCCAACAAGTGAGATCGGCAGCCTAGCTATCTCACGTAGGATTACAAAAAAGCGAGGCATGAGTATCCGCGTGGCTAGCCAAAAGCAAAGACCATATGTACTATGAGTATGACCGATTGTTAGGGCAATTCCAAGTTTCCAACACCGGACGCTGTTTTTTTTTTCCTCGGTTCGGCCGAGAGGACGCGCATCCCCGTTTTTGAATTTGGTTTGGTCGATGCAACCAGCGCGGCCGACGCATTAGTCCGCGAGATCTTTGTTGGAGTATAGATTATGATAGGTTGAAGCAATGAGGTAGCTACTTGCCACCGCATGACTGCTCTCGCAATCGCACCGCACTGCCACTGCTACCCACCACCACTGTCACCACCGACTCCACTACTCCCAACCTCTCCAGCATATCATCTCCCATCCCCCCCCCCATGCCTCATACTCCCAGATCCAAAAGGACGCCGCTCGTGGAGGGGAGAGGATTCCAGATGCCACTTCCATTTGTCTATCAGGTGTTCCCGGAGATGTTGCAGCCTCTCAGCGCAGTCTCGTCAGACGTCTTGCGAGAGACAATGGGGAGAAGATTGAGGGAGCGGGCGGAGCGGATCTGCGACGACGCCCTCTCCTGGACGTTGTGTGTTCGGGAGTGGAGGGAAGTGGAGGAGGAGGTGGAGGAGGGCTCAGATCCGTACTCGATCTCCCATCAACATGCGCTGATGTGCAAGGCTCGTGCAGATTGGGAACTGTTGAATTTGGCCTGGAGGGTTTACTTCGAAGGCAACCTGGAGGAGAAGCGCGGGATGCTGCATCCATCAGCCGCCTGTTGCGTTTGTCAACTGGGCGACGCAGGAGGGAAAATCGGAGGCCCCGCGCTGCGCAACTCGGTAGCGATGGACTGATGGCTGCGTCACATAATACAAGTTTCAGTGCTACACTAGTTGGACCTCCAGGATCTAGGCAAAAGGATTTGGGCGGCTCAGGCTTGCCTGCTGTGGGAGTGCACTTCAATTACCTAGCTGATAACATTTGGGTGCAGGATCAGGGGATTTTAGCCTCATCTCCCCAGCTTTGTTTCTCTGCTTATCATAAACATCACCTATGAGCGCATGGATTGGGATGGATCCCCAGTGAGCGAAAGCTGGAGCGATCCTTCCATAGCCATGTCTCAGATATGTTGGCAACACAGAGGGGGTAGTTTGATGCTGGGGGAGTGGTCGCGCTCGCGGCTACTGGCTCTGGCCAGGAAAATGACATTGCTCTGTTGGTGATGCATAGAGAAGGTGGATTTAGATTCTTTTAGAAGGAGAGACGCGCCAAGAAAATTTGTCAAAAAAGTGCTGGTGGAGATGTCATCATGGAGGGCCTGCTGCTTTGCTGCCATGGTGACTGGGCAGAAGAATTCCACACCTAACTCTAGGCCCCTATATATAGGGGCATGCCTGCAAACCCTAACAACACTTCACCCTCCACCCCGCTCCTCAAGACCACCGCCACCACAACTTGGGAGGATTGTGCTATGGGAGATAATGGGTGTGGACGCGGGAGGGGCAAGAACAAGGGGGTAGAGGGGAGAACATGGGTCCTTGGCGACAAGGGCAATCACTGCAATCTCAGATGGGGCCGCCGCAACAATTCTTTGGGTATGACTTCTAGGAAGCTCCATCGCCGTGGGGCTTCCCTGGGAAATTCCCGCCCCTCGTACCCTTAGTAGCAGTGGGGAGGTCCGCTGCAGCAATGGTTCAGCCCCCCTCCACGACTGATTGGTCCACAGCAGGGGAAAGGCCCTGGGAGCTCGGTAGATCCAACTTCTATCCCGTCTGGGAACCATGTCAGCAACATATCCCAGAACAAGAACTCAAATCGGAAGAAGTAGGATCAGGCACCTAAAGTTTCTCCTGCCTCAATCACTGGCTTGATGTCCTATCTTGATGTGGTCTGCCACAACTGTGGTGATCCTGGAAATCATGTGGACAAGTGTGTGAAGCCTAAAATTGCTTCATTTGCAAAATGGTCACCCACAGAGTAGACAGTTGTCCTGTTAGGAAAAAGCCATATACTTCTGCTAGATATGTTGGCAGTGCTGCACCTGGACTGGGGTTTTACCATGTGGATGAACCAAATGTTCATGCTCAGCATCTTGGCGCTCTGAACAATGTTGGCATTGTTCTTGTGGAGTCTGGAGAAGTTACTAAACAGGAGCTGTCTAGAGAGTTTGCAGATGTCTATAAGACAAATTGGCCATGGCCTATCAATGCTTTGGATGAATGGTCCTTACTAGTGAAGTTTCCTTCTGAAATTGATGTGGTACAAGTTGCTGGGTTTCCTTGCTTTGGTCTCAAGAAGGATAATGTCATTGTTAATTTGGAAGTTTGGAAAGGTGATGTGGAGCCTGAGATTGATCTCCAGGAGGTCTGGATCAAAATTAGGAACTTGAATCCAAATGGTGTGAATGGTCAATGCTGGACCACATCACCTCTACTCTGGGTGTGCTAACTGATGTGGACTGGCAACATAATTTCAGGTCCTTCTATGAGACTGTCATAGTTAAAATTGTCTGCAAGGACCCTTCTAAGATTCCAGAAGAAAGGATGTTTGGGAGTATGGAAAAATCTATAGGTTTCTGATTTAGGTTGAATCTCTCATACCTCCTGCAGACCCAGTCATTTCCACCAACCCTTCCTCTGGTACTCAACCATCCATGGATACAGAACATAGTGACTATACTTTTGAGGAAGATGGGTCTAACAGGGGCTCTAGAACTAGGTCTGGTCATGGCTATGGGACTAGCTGTTGGGGAACGCATTAATTTCAAAAAAATCCTACGCACACGCAAGATCTATCATGGTGATGCATAGCAACGAGAGGGGAAGAGTGTTGTCCATGTACCCTCGTAGACCGTAAGTGGAGGCGTTATGACAACGCGGTTGATGTAGTCATACATCTTCACGATCCGACCGATCCTAGTACCGAAAATACGGCACCTCCGTGATCTGCACACGTTCGGCTCGGTGACGTCCCCCGAACTTTTGATCCAGCTGGGTGTCGAGGGAGAGCTTCGTCAGCACGACGGCATGATGACGGTGATGATGAAGTTACCGGCATAGGGCTTCGCCTAAGCACTATGACGATATGACCGAGGTGGATTATGGTGGAGGGGGGCACCACACACGGCTAAGACAGTTGTCTATTGTGTGTTCTAGGGTGCCCCCTGCCCTCGTATATAAAGAAGCAAGGGGGGAGGCCGGCTGGCCCTAGGGCGCGCCAAGGAGGGGATGAATCCTCCTCCTAGTAGGAGTAGGATTCCTCCTTTCCGAGTGCTACTAGGAGGGGGAAGGAAGGAGTGGGAGAGGGGAAGGAAAGGGGGGCGCCACCCCCCTCCTAGTCCAATTCGGACTCAAGGGGGAGGGGGCACGCGGCCTGCCCTCGCAGCCCCTCTCTATCTATACTAAGGCCCATCTAGGCCCACTAGTTCCCGGGGGGGTCCGATAACCCTCCAGCACTCCGGTTTTATCCGAAACCACCCGGAACACTTCCGGTGTCCGAATATAGCCGTCCAATATATGAATCTATATGTCTCGACCATTTTGAGACCCCTCGTCATGTCCGTGATCACATCCGGGACTCCGAACTACCTTTGGTACATCAAAACACATAAACTCATAATACCGATCGTCACTGATCGTTAAGCGTGCGGACCCTACGGGTTCGAGAACTATGTAGACATGACCGAGACACATCTTCGGTCAATAACCAATAGCAGAACCTGTATGCTCATATTGGTTCCTACATATTCTACGAAGATCTTTATCGGTCAAACTGCATAACAACATACGTTGTTCCCTTTGTCATCGGTATGTTACTTGCCCGAGATTCGATCGTCGGTATCATCATACCTAGTTCAATCTCGTTACCGGCAAGTCTCTTTACTCGTTTCGTAATGCAACATCCCGTAACTAACTCATTAGTCACATTGCTTGCAAGGCTTATAGTGATGTGCATTACCGAGAGGGCCCAGAGATACCTCTACAATACACGGAGTGACAAATCCTAATCTCGATCTATGCCAACTCAACAAACACCATTGGAGACACATGTAGAGCATCTTTATAGTCACCCAGTTACGATGTGACGTTTGATAGCACACTAAGTGTTCCTCCGGTATTCGAGAGTTGCATAATCTCATAGTCATAGGAACATGTATAAGTTATGGAGAAAGCAATATCAGTAAACTAAACGATCATAGTGCTAAGCTAACGGCTGGGTCAAGTCAATCACATCATTCTCTAATGATGTGACCCCGTTTATCAAATGACAACTCTTTGTCCATGGCTAGGAAACTTAACCATCTTTGATTAACAAGCTAGTTACGTAGAGGCATACTAGTGACACTCTATTTGTCTATGTATTCACACATGTACTAAGTTTTCGGTTAATACAATTCTAGCATGAACAATAAACATTTATCATGACATAAGGAAATATAAATAACAACTTTATTATTGCCTCTAGGGCATATTTCCTTCACTGGCTTTGAAACTATTAACCCCAGAAACCAGTCCCTTGGCCATAACCACCTAATTAGTGAAGTGACCCCCACCTCCCTCTTGAAGACTCACCTCCCAGAATCACAATACTCATGCAGGTTCAGTAACTTGGAAAAGCTTCTTAATTCTGTGCAAGGAGATGTTGTGGGTTTCAACTTGCTCAGAGAGTTGGAATTGATGGATGATGATGATCTTGAAGCTGAGGTGGATTCTGAGGACCTGCATGATGACCAGGTGGAGTCTAACATTGGATTAGCTCACAATGTCGCCATCATAGATGATCAATATGAGCATCAATTTCACAGGCTCCCTCAACCGAAAAATTCAGTCAAATGGGGGCCTGTCCAAGCTATCGAAATGAGCTCAAGGTTGGCTGGTGATAAAAGAACCATAATTGAGAAAGCTCAGGAATTCAAGGAGGTTCAGAACCTGGAGGTGCCTAAAGACCATTGTAAGAAAAACCCCACTTTCTCTCTTTCAATAATCCCTCCTTTGTTTTTGTTGCCTCTAGTACTGTTGTAGACGTTAATAAAATAGATAATGCTAGTGATGTAAATACTACTTTTGATACTGATAAGATCCAGGAGAAGACTGTGGGTACTGTTCCTAGATCTGAGTTGGCATGTAGCACCTCTAGTAAAATTCCTCCTGATTCCCTCCTAATTATAATGAAGGGCTCTGGTCCATCATTTGTAAACATAGACGGGGCAAGCACCCCATGACCAGAGATTCCTCATGAATGCTCTGTTCTAGAATGTGACGGGTATTGCTGCCCTGGGGAGGAAACCTCTCATTATTGACACCATTAGTAAAACTCATGTCACTGTTCTCAGATTCCAGGAAACTAAAAAAGAAGAATTCTATATCTCTTACCTTAAATCCCTAGTGGGGACTAGGGATTTTTCATGGCATCAACTACCATCTAAAGGCTATGCTGGTGGCATCCTGATGGGAGTGGAGTGATACGTCCATTTTGCATCATGTTTACCTACTGTTATTGATAATGTTTTTATCCATAATAATGCTTTTGGAGTAATTCTTATGCCTTTTCTCTCATAATATGCAAGGTTCACACAAAGAGGGAGAATTCTGGCAGCTGGAAATCTGGAGCTGAAAAGGCTACGTCAGGCTACCTATTTTGCACAACTCCAAATGAGCTGAAACTTCACGAGGAATTTTTATGGAATAAATAAGAAACACTAGAGCAAATAACTATCGGAGGGGGCCCACCTGGTGAGGACAAGACACCAGGGCGCGCCAGGCCCCCAGGCGCGCCCTGGTGGGTTGTGCTCAGCCCTGCCCACCTCCGGTGTCCATCTTCTGGTATATAAGTCATTTTGACCTAAAAAAATAAGGAGTGGACTTTCAGGACGAAGCGCCACCGTCTCAAGGCAGAACTTGGGTAGGAGCACTTTTACCCCCCGATGGAGCGATTCCGTCGGGGGAACTTCCCTCCCAGAGGGGAAATCATCGTCATCATCATCACCAACAACTCTCCCATATTGGGGAGGGCAATCTCCATCAACATCTTCAACATCACCATCTCCTCTCAAACCCTAGTTCATCTCTTGTGTTCAATCTTTGTACCGGAACTATAGATTGGTACTTGTGGGTGACTAGTAGTGTTGATTACATCTTGTAGTTGATTACTATATGGTTTATTTGGTGGAAGATTATATGTTCAGATCCATTATGATATTTAATACCCCTCTGATCTTGAGCATGGTTATCATTTGTGAGTAGTTACTTTTGTTCTTGAGGTCAGGGGAGAAATCTTGTTGCAAGTAATCATGTGAATTTTATATGTGTTTGATATTTTGATAGTATGTATGTTGTGATTCCCTTAGTGGTGTCATGTGAACATCGACTACATGACATTTCACCATATTTGGGACTAAGGGAATGCATTGTGGAGTAGTTATTAGATGATGGCTTGCGAGAGTGACAGAAGCTTAAACCCTAGTTTATACGCTATTCCATAAGGGACCGATTGGATCCAAAAGTTTAATGCTATGGTTAGAATTTATTCTTAATGATTTTCTCGTAGTTGCGGATGCTTGCGAGGGGGTTAATCATAAGTAGGAGGTTTTCTCAAGTAAGAACAACACCTAAGCACGATCCACCCACATATCAAATTACCAAAGTAGCAAACACAAATCGAATCAACATGATGAAAGTGACTAGATGAAATTCCCATGTACCCTCAAGAACGCTTTGCTTATTATAAGAGACCGTTTTGGCCTGTCCTTTGCCTCAAAAGGATTGGGCTACCTTGCTGCAGTTTTGTTACTATTATTGTTACTTGCTCATTACAAATTATCTTGCTATCAAGCTACTCGTTACTTATAATTTCAGTGCTTGCAGACATTACCTTGCTGAAAACCACTTGTCATTTCCTTCTTCTCTTCGTTGGGTTCAACACTCTTACTTATTGAAAGAACTACGATTGATCCCCTATACTTGTGGTTCATCATGGACCTGGAAATTTTTGATCTAATTTCTTAGTCTCACCTAGAGTCCTCTGTTAGCTGTTTAGTCAAGGTAAAAACTGATGGGCAAATATTTAGGTTGCTTAGTGTTTATGGCTCTTCCCATGAGGAAGGCAGAGAAGCTTTTATTTCTGAGACCCACACACTTTTTGTTGATGTGGATACTCCTACCCTCAATGGTGGGGATTTCAATCTTGTTATAAACTCTAGGATAAAAGTAATGATGTGATTAATCATAAATGGAGTGACAATTTCAATGCTTGGATTGAAATTTGGAGCCTCTTGGAGATTACGTTGTCCAATAGGAAATTTACTTGGGCCAATAATCAAGTGGACCTTATTATGTCTACTATTGATAGACTTTTCTGTGATACTAACCTAGATAAAATGTTTCCTTTATCCTCTTGCAAAGCTTTAACTAGATGTGGTAGTGATCACACCCCCATTCTCTGGGACTATGGTGTGAACGAACTCCCTAGGAAAAGTAGTTTTAAATTTGAAAAGTGGTGGCTTCGGAGGGAGGACTTCTCTGACCTAGTAAGGAAGATCTGGCCAAGAGAGTGATGTCACTTGAAGCTACGTCGGTATTTCCCCAAAGAGGAAGGGATGATGCAGCACATCGGCGGTAGGTATTTCCCTCAGATATGAAACCAAGGTTATTGAACCAGTAGGAGAATCATGCAACACAACGTAAACAGCCCCTGCACACAGATAACAAATCCTCGCAACCCGACATGTTAAAGGGGTTGTCAATCCCTTCCGGGTAACGGTGCCAGAAATTGGTGTGTGACGGGAGAAAGTTGTAACAGGTTGAATAAATAGATCACAAATAAAATAAAGTGCAGCAAAGTATTTTTGGGTTTTTGGATTAATAGATCTGAAAATAAAAGCAAATAAAAGTGGATCACAAAGGCAAATAATATGAGAAAGAGACCCGGGGGCCATAGGTTTCACTAATGGTTTCTCTCAAGAAAAATAGAAAACGGTGGGTGAACAAATTACTGTTGGGCAATTGATAGAACTTCAAATACTCATGACGATATCCAGGCAATGATCATTACATAGGCATCACGTCCAAGATTAGTAGACCAACTCCTGCCTGCATCTACTACTATTACTCCACACATCAACCGCTATCCAGCATGCATCTAGTGTATTAAGTCATGGAGAAACGAAGTAATGCAATAAGAACGAGGACATGATGTAGACAAGATCTATCTATGTACAGATAGACCCCATCGTTTTATCCTTAGTAGCAACGATACATACGTGTCAGTTCCCCTTCTGTCACTGGGATCAAGCACCGTAAGATCGAACCCACTACAAAGCACCTCTTCCCATTGTAAGATAAATATATCAATTGGCCAAATAAAACCCAAATATTGGAGAAGAAATATGAGTCTATAAGCAATCATGCATAAAAGAGATCAAAGAAACTCAAATACTTTCATGGATATAAAAAGAGATAGATCTGATCATAAACTCAAAGTTCATCGGATCCCAACATACACACCGCAAAAGAGTTACATCATATGGATCTCCAAGAGACCACCGTATTGACAATCAAGAGAGAGAGATGAAGCCATCTAGCTACTAACTACGAAACTGAAGGTCTACAAAGAACTACTCACACATCATTGGAGAGGCACCAATGGAGGTGGTGAACCCCATCCGAGATGGTGTCTAGATTGGATCTAGTGGTTCTGGACTCTGTGGTGGCTGGATCAATATTTCGTCGACTCCCCTGGGGTTTTGAGAATATTGGGGTATTTATAAAGTAAAGAGGCGGTCTGGGGGCACCCAAGGTGGGCACAACCCACCAGGGCGCGCCTAGGCCTCCTGGCATGCCCTGGTGGGTTGTGCTCCCCTCGGGGCACCCCCAGGCGCAGCCAGGGCCCGTTATGTTCCTTATGGCCTTCTCTGTAAAGTTTCATGGCATTTGGACTCCGTCTGATATTGATTTTTTGCGATGTAAAAAACATGGAAATAACAGCAACTGGCACTTGGCACTATGTCAATAGGTTAGTACCAAAAATGGTATAAAATGATTATAAAACATCCAAGATTGATAATATAACAGCATGGAACAATCAAAAATTATAGATACGTTGGAGACGTATCAGCATCCCCAAGCTTAACTCCTACTCGTCCTCGAGCAGGGAAGTGATAAAAGCAGAATTTTTGATGTGGAATGCTGCCTAACATGTCATATCATATTCTTTCCTTTATAGCATGGACATTTGGACTTTTATATTGTTCAAAGCAATAGTCTAGTTTTGACATGATGATTTAAATACTCAAGCATATCAACAAGCAACCATGTCTTTCAAAATATCAACACTAAAATAAGCTATCTCTAGCCCATCATGCTCAACCATTGATCCATTCATGAAAAACACTCGCATATTAGCTACACCCAATACTCAAGTACAATCGTATTGCCTCCTAGTTGGTGCTTTTATAAGAGAAGATGGAGACTCAAATTAAAAATAAAAATTGCATAAAGTAAAAGAAAGGCCCTTCGTAGAGGGAAGTAGGGATTTGTAGAGGTGCCAGAGCTCAAAGCGAAAAACTTAGAGATAAAAACATTTTGTGAGGTGTGTCCATCCCACTAACGAAAACGACTTAGAGTTCCCAACACTTTCCATGCTAGATATATCATAGGCGGTTCCCAAACAGAATATAAAGTTTATTCCTTTTTCCACCATACTTTCACTTACCATGGCTAACCGTATCCACAGGTGCCCTCCATATCAACACTTCCCAAGGAATTTATTATTTGACAACATAAAGTAAATTCATTTTTTTCATTTCGGGACTGGGCATCCCTAATACCTTTGCCTTACTCTCGTGCAATGACAAGTGAATAAACACTCATCTTGAGAATAACACATCTAGCATGGAAAATATTAGCCACCCCTCACCACTCCGCGAGCGAAACGAACACACAAAAGAGAAGTTTATTTTTGAAAATTAGAGATGGCACATGCAAATTGGCTTAGAACGGCAAAAGAATACCGCATGTAGGTAGGTATAGTGGACTCATGTGCCAAAACTGGTTTAAAGGTTTTTGGATGCACAAGTAGTGATCATACTTAGTGCAAAATGAAGGCTAGCAAAAGATTGAGAAGCGACCAACCAAGAAACGAATAATCTCATAAGCGAGCATTAAGCATAACTAACACCGAATAATGCACCACAAGTAGGATATAATTTCATTGCATAACTATTGACTTTTGTGCTTGCATAGGGAATCACAAACCTTAACACCAATATTCTTACTAAAGCATAATTACTCATCAAGATGGTTCACATATCACAACATCATATCTCAAAACTATTACTAAGAATCAAGTTTATTTTGTCCAATGATCTTCATGAAAGTTTTTATTATATCCTTCTTGGATATCTATCACTTTGGGACTAATTTTCAGGTGTTGCTTTTCACAAGCTCAAACAAATATAAGTGAAGATCATGAGCATAATTTTTCTTTATCTCAAATTAATTTAAGTGAAGCAAGAGAGAATTTCTTGAAAATTTTACTAACTCTCAAATAAATCTAAGTGTAGCAAGAGAGCATTTCTTCAAAAATACTAAAGCACACTGTGCTAAAAAAGATATAAGTGAAGCACTAGAGCAAGTCCATAGCTCATAAATGATTTAAGTGAAGCAAAGAGAGCAATTCTAACAAGTCATGACATAATTTTGGCTCTCTCAAATAGGTGTGTCTAGCAAGGGATCAAGACTTAAAACAAAAATAAAACAAGAAAAGACTCATATCATACAAGACGCTCCAAGCAAAACACATAGTATGTGACAAATAAAAATATAGCTTTGAGTAAAATACCGATAGTCATTAGAAGAAAGAGGGGATGTCACTCAGGGGCATCCCCAAGCTTAGTTGGTTGCTCATTTTTGGATAATAGCTTGGGATGCCGGGGCATCCCCAAGATTAGGCTCTTCTACTCCTTATTCCTTCATCCATCGTAAGATAACGGAAAACTTGAAAACTTCAATCACACAAAACTCAACAAAACTTTCATGAGATCCGTTAGTATAAGAAAATAATAAATCACTACTATAAGTGATGTATCAAACCAATTCATATTTTGTTCTTGAATTATATCTACTGTATTCAAACTTCTCTATGGGAAAAACTCATCAAAGAAAAACCATAGAGCCATCAAAATAAGCACACACCACAAAGAAAACATAATCAGTCAAAACAAAATAGTCTGTAGCAATCTGACTATTTCGAATACTTCTATAACTTCAAAAATTCTGAAAAATTAGGAAGGCCTTAGCAATTTGTATATTGATCTACTGCAAGTGGAATGGGTATTTTACCGCTCTCTGGTAAAAAATGATAATTATTTGCGTGAGCGCAAAAGTTTCTGTTTTTCAGCAAGATCAAACAACCATCACCCAAGAAGATCCTAAAGGCTTTACTTGGCACTGACGGTGTCCTGGACTAGGGGGTACTCACCATGTCGTCTCTCGATCTGTTAGATTGGGCCGAGGACCTCCATGTCCATATACTCATGGGCCAGTTCGGACAGCTGCCGCATACATGAAAGATTCCACAAGACTTGGTGATCAAGACAAGGACTCCTCCCCACCGGCGTATTCGGCTAGGACTCTTGTTATCCTAGGCCTCTGGTGCATTATATAAACCGAGGCCAGGCTAGTCGATAGATAATATACAACAATCATACCATAGGCTAGCTTCTAGGGTTTAGCCTCTCTGATCTCGTGGTAGATCAACTCTTGTACTACTCATATTATCAAGAATAATCAAGCAGGACGTAGGGTTTTACCTCCATCAAGAGGGCCCGAACCTAGGTAAAACATCGTGTCCCCTGCCTCCTGTTACCATCCGCCTTAGATGCATAGTTCGGGACCCCTACCCGAGATCCTCCAGTTTTGACACCGACTTGGTGCTTTCATTGAGAGTTGTGCTGTGTGATCGGCAAAAGGATCAATGGCTCACCCGCAGGTCAACTATGACGCCGGCATCTTCATCGCCGGCTCGACTGGTCACCTTGGCTCGACCGAGGACCGTGCTCCATCTCCGATCGTCATGTTCGGACGGGGCCTTCTTCAACATCAACTCCGATCTCTATCATGATCATAGAGGAGTCATCCATGGAGCTCGAGGGCTCAACGTCAACATTGCCCTCGGGCGGCCGTGCTATTTTTATGGACATCGAACTTGTATTCGCCGTCACCACCTCCTCGAGCGTCAGTTTGACGATTGCTTCGGTGGAATAGTGTGGGATTACGTCTATAACAGCCACGCAAAATTTCATCGTGTTCCTATGGAGGAATCTCTGACAATGTACGATATACCGGAACCCTATCAAATCTGGATGGGAATCTAGACGAGTTTAGGGCGTGGCCTCCAGATCCCAGCTTGGAGGTCCTTTGGAAAATCCAACCGTTCATATACTGCGGAATTCCCATATCTACCACCCCTCCAAATTTCAGCTCGATCCGACGGTTCAAACTCCGGGAACCTTCCGATGAGTGGACCAATTTTCGGATCTGTTTTCTGCGTGAATACAGATCCGACCCGAATTCATGTTTCTTTATGAACGTGATATTGAACAACCTTTTTAGAGGAATTCTCTTCTAGGGTATTGTGCGTTTTTTTAAACACGTGCTTGTAAATTTTTAAGCCTCCCCTGAGGTCATCTTCATCATCATGCTGGTGTCAAACCAGTCCGGCAATATTACTCCAAGGCTGCCGACCTGCGCTAGACACGTCGTCACTTTGTTGAGCCGTGCTCAACTTCTTTGGATCATCATCTCGGCAAGCCGAACAAGAGTCCGGCATCGCGAAGGATAAATCATCACCAACATCGCCGCCCCACGGATTACACAGAGCGGGCATACCGGCATCGCCGCACGGTCACTTCATCAAGCCGGCATCGACCACGTCACGACCTGCATCGGCAGGGCCGCACTATTACTTCTTCAAGCTGGTGTCCATCACGCCGACCTACTTCGACTCATCGGCTAACATCGAGGCTTCGACATCTCGGCTGGACCGGGGGCTTCGCCATCTCTTCATCAACCTAGTCCAGAGACTTCGGCGTCACTAGCCGACCAGCTCCGTCACGTTAGCTGGACCGAGGGCTTTGCCTCTGTGAGCCAACCTTTGCCAGCATCGCCATACCGTCGCTTTATCGCCCATCAGGCAATGGGTGTGCGGATCGAGTCCCAATTTTTGGAATCACCTTTCTTTGGATTGCTACAACAAATAAACCAGGTGCTATTAATCTTAGTACTTTTTGCTTGTTTGGGTTCATTTTTTTCAAGGAATTATTACTCTGGTTTGTCCATTATATGCACACAGGTCTATCAAATGGTGGCCGCATTAACGACGGTTGCATGGCGGTTCGGTCAATTTCCGTACATAGTCCGGCCAACGCCGCATCCAGAACTCGGACCGACTTGTGAATTCAGGCTTCGCCACGCCTTTACCGCATCACGCCGACGCCCCCGCCTTGACTTCGACGCCATGCCACATTTCTTTTATTGCTCACTTTGCATAAATTATTTATTATGCAACGATTTTTTAAATTATTATTATTATCTCCGCTTTGCACTATTTTTTGTGCACAGGAAAATGATCCGGGTTGGGCAGTATCGTCAATTCGGCGTACTGACATACCACGTCACCTCGGCTGGACGGGGGGCTTCATCAACACTTCATTACCCCATGCCAGGGACTTCGGCATCACTCTGCCGGCCCGCATTGACCGTGCTATGTCACCACTTCAGAGTGCCGAGCTCTTTGCTTCGCCACCTTGGGACCGGCTTGGGGGATGGAACCTTGTCCCGCATCAAGTTTGGGCTGCGTCATCAATACCGAACACATTAACCAGCTAAGTTGCCTTCATGCTCAAAGTTTTAAATTTTTGACTTGTGTTCGGTTCGACCAAGCATTATACCTTTTTGAAAAAAAATTCCTTGTAGAGAATCTCCTTGTCAAAACTTTGTTTGTGACACACAAATTCAAATACCCCGTTTAATTGGGGGCTCCCTTGATGGAGCTTTTCATCTTGCATATGATTATACTTGTACGGCTTCGTTCCTTGTTCGTGTATTACGCCACAATATGCACCATATTGACTTAAGCGATTTGCAAGCTGGGTTGCCTGGCTCCTGTGCTTACCCCTACGTTCCCGATTGTTCGGCTAGGGAGTAAAGGGAGCACCTCTGCGATTGTCACGACCGGGTCCTCCGAGCTCTGACCTCAGACTGGGTGAAGCCGAAAGCTAGCTCTCTTATTGTTTTCAATCATGGTCGGCACACAACGGAACTCATGAGTACAAAAAATCTATTGCACAAGTCTCATAGTAATAATGAGCACCGAAGAAAGGTATCGGTGGGGGTACTATTTTCTTCGAAGATGCTTCTTACACTTCGTTAGTAATATAGCATAAGTTCCCTGAGTGCGCTTTGTCTGTTACAACCTTATGGCCTGATTGCCTGGTCATTGGAAACAACGTCGATACTCTCGACAGGCGGAGTACATGACACTTTTCGGCCCTTGGCCGAAGAGGGAGAAGCCGATGGCCGGTTAAGACGCGTTTAAAGTTCGGGTGAACACATATATGATATAAGTCATTCGGTACATATAATCATTATACATAAAATTCTTTTACCCAAGTCACTTGGGGGCTCTTAAAATTTATATATGAGCTGTAAATGTGTTTTCTTCTTGGTCGTTGTCAAAACACGACAGAAGAACCTTTTTTTTTCTCTCTTCCAATTTTCGGATTGGCACCGAACACTTGATCTTGTTCGGACGTCATGCTTTTACTGACGTTTTTTTGGTTTTCCAAGCTTATGGCGCTTTCAAACTATTGGTGTGTTTCCAGCACAAGTCTCACAGTGCAATGTTGGACACCTTTATAGATTCGTCAAAAACATGCTCGGATCTCACTATATATGCATTGGTTTCGAATTGTGTCTTCGGTCAATAGTTGGGTTGCCCGGCTCCTGCGCTTGCCTCCTACGTTCCGCCTTGTTCGGCTAGGTGTGCAAAGGGAGAACCACTGCGATTGTGCTTCCAGCTCACATGGTTAAGCACCTCAGTGGAGAAAGCCAAAAATTGACTATCACAATAAGCGTAAACTGGTCAGCAATCCGATAACTGTGTTAAATGACGACCATTCATAACATTGGCTGAAGTGTTTACGGCTTGACCTCGACTATCGCCGAACACTACCGGGGGCTAGTAACTGGCCTCCCAAACTAAATCCTCAATATTTTGCTCTTACATTAGAGCTGAGGTTTCATGATCATGCTTAGCATGACAACCCAAAGAAAGGAACCGATAGTGGGACTATTTTCTTTGGAAGACATTTCTTATGTTAAACAGTAATATAACATATCTCTCTGCGTACCTTTGTTTATAAAACCGTATGGCCAGATTGCCTTGTTTGTCGTAAATCTTTGCCCTCATAAAGGCTTTATAAAGTAGGACAAACACTCCTCGGCTACTAGCCGAGGAGGTGGAAGCCGATGGTCGGTCAACAAAGTTTTGTACAATGCGGATCCGAGCATTAATGACGTAAAGTACTTGGATACATAGAGTCATTACACATAATTTGTGATTTTACTGTGGATATCGATCCTTAATTCGGCCACCCGTGCCCGCATTAAGGCTCGGGGGCTACTGGGCTTCGGCTTATTATTTAAAAATATTAGAGGGGCACATCGATCCCCTGATCTGGTGTTTCCACCCGACCAGTGTCTCGGGGGCTACTGCATTGCCTGTCCAATGCAGAAAATTTTATGTGCAATATAGTTTCCGAGGAGATTTTGATCCTCAGGTTGGTTGGCCGCACCCAACCTGAGCCTCGAGGACTGAGCACGCCGCTTTTAGTGTCCCGAAGTATTCTGCTGAGCTAGGACTTGATCCTCAGGCCGATTTTGCAAATCAACCTGAGTCTCAGCGGCGATTGGGATCAGCGGTCTTACGTCATCCTTCAGGTGCATCTCAGGTTTTAGACCGATACACACCTTAAGGTCTACTGGCTATATATCTCGGCAGAGAATAAATTGCACCAATAAAAAATATTGACAAAAAATTGGCCCACAGTCGGGGTGTTGCACCACCTCGGAAGCAGTCCGGCATAAAGCTCGGGCGCTAGTGGCTGGCTCCATAGAGGGCATTTCCAGCATTAAGCTCGGCTAAACTCCTTCAACTTTTTGTACCAAGATGATCTATGAAATCTTGGATATAGTCCGGCGTTGGAGCTTGGACACAGTCCGGTGTTGGAGCTCGGATACATTTCGGCGTTGGAGCTCGGAAGCAGTCCGGCATTGGTGCTCGGCTGCAAAAGATACCTCGAATGCAGTCCGGCGTTGGAGCTCGGACGCAAGAGGACACTGCCTCCCGGGAACAACTTCAAACCCGAGGTGTGGCATAAAAATAACAAGGCATTGATAAAGGCCGGAAACTTAAAGGGGCTCCTCGGATACCCGACGTGTAAACTCATCGAATGCATTTCGGCGATCCTCAAGATCGAAGATGAGAAGATTTGTTGAACCAGTTTTCAAGACCAACAACCGAAGATGAAGAACAGTTCGGAAGAATCGAGGAGCGTCCCTAACTTGAAGACCAGTTCAGGGGGCTACTGACGGTGTCCTGGACTAGGGGGTACTCACCATGTCGTCTCTCGATCTGTTAGATTGGGCCGAGGACCCCCATGGCCGTATACTCATGGGCCAGTTCGGACAGCTGCCGCATACATGGAAGATTCCACAAGACTTGGTGATCAAGACAAGGACTCCTCCCCACCAGCGTATTCGGCTAGGACTCTTGTTATCCTAGGCCTCTGGTGCATTATATAAACCGAGGCCAGGCTAGTCAATAGATAATATACAACAATCATACCATAGGCTAGCTTCTAGGGTTTAGCCTCTCCGATCTCGTGGTAGATCAACTCTTGTACTACTCATATTATCAAGAATAATCAAGCAGGACGTAGGGTTTTACCTCCATCAAGAAGGCCCGAACCTGGATAAAATATCGTGTCCCCTGCCTCCTGTTACCATCCGCCTTAGACGCACAGTTCGGGACCCCATACCCAAGATCCGCCGGTTTTGACACTGACAGGCACAAACACTAATTAAAACATAAAAAACACAATCATAACTGTAGCATAATTGTGCAAACACTCAAGAACAGGAAGCAAAAAGCAAAAAAAGTTTATTCATTAGGTTGCCTCCCAACAAGCGCTATAGTTTTACGCCCTTAGCTAGGCATAAAGCAAGGATCTAAGTTTTTTCATCCTTCTTCTTAACCTTCTTAGAGGTGTTTTCATCATGGGGTTTTGTAAACACAACATAAAACGTATTATCCATAGAAACATTGGCATTCCTAAGTTGATGTTCATCATAACCTCTTTGATTCCCTGCAACAATCCAAGAGTAATGTTGATTAACATTGTTGAAAACTTGTTGGATTATATCTAGAGCGGGGACTTCCTTTTTAAGATTCTCATCAAAGATTTTATTATCCCCAAGAAAATGTCTTAAAGCATAGTCACTATTGTAAATAATTTCATCTATCACAAGTTTTTCACAATTCATACCATAAAAATCAAAGATTTCCCTAGCTTCCCATATTATGTAGTCAAACTCATTCATAAGAATGAGAGTGGCCAACATTTTAGCCCTAGGATTCTTTATAATGGGAAGCTCAAAACACAATCTTTGCAAAGTAGGATGAGTACGAATAAATTTACTTTCAAGTTTCAGAACTAGTGCTGAAATAGCATCCGCATAAGATCTAGTAGTTTTAAATATAGGAGCATCATCAAAACTTAGATTCCCAACACCACTAAAAAATTCTTGGATACGTTCTTTTACCATAACGTTCCCTTGCCCCAAGATAAACGTTTTAGCATCCAGATTGCCTGTACATCCAATCTTACGAGTTAGGCCATCATCTATTGGTGCCATACCGATAGCACTCATGATTGCAAGCAAAGGATAGATCCGACGAGAAAACGGCGAACGGAAAAAGAGGGGTGAATAAAACGGCAAATTTTTGTGAAGTGGGGGAGAGGAAAATGGGAGGCAAATGGCAAATAATGTAAATTGCGAGGAGATGAGTTTTGTGATTAGGAACCTGGTATATGTTGAAGATCCTCCCCGGCAACGACGCCAGAAATTCCTTTTGATGTCGCTTGAAGCTATGTCGGTATTTCCCCAAAGAGGAAGGGATGATGCAGCACAGCGGCGGTAGGTATTTCCCTCAGATATGAAACCAAGGTTATCAAACCAGTAGGAGAGCCAAGCAACACAACGTAAACAACCCCTGCATATAGATAACAAATCCTTGCAACCCGACATGTTAAAGGGGTTGTCAATCCCTTTCGGGTAACTCTGCCAGAAATTGGTGCGTGACGGGAGAATTTGTAATAGATTGAATAAATAGATCACAAAAAAATAAAGTGCTGCAAAGTATTTTTGGGTTTTTGGATAGATCTGAAAATAAAAGAGAATAAAAGTGGATCACAAAGGCAAATAATACGATAAAGAGACCCGGGGGCCGTAGGTTTCACTAGTGGCTTCTCTCGAGAAAAAATAGCAAACGGTGGGTGAACAAGTTACTGTTGGGCAACTGATAGAACTTCAAATACTCATGACGATATCCAGGCAATGATCATTACATAGGCATCACGTCCAAGATTAGTAAACCGACTCCTGCCTGCATCTACTACTATTACTCCACACATCGACCGCTATCCAGCATGCATATAGTGTATTAAGTCATGGAGAAACGAAGTAATGCAATAAGAATGAGGACATGATGTAGACAAGATCTATCTATGTACAAATAGACCCCATTGAGGGATTCATGGATTAGGGGGTGTTCGGGTAGCCGGACTATACCTTCAGCCGGACTCCAGGACTATGAAGATACAAGATTGAAGACTTCGTCCCGTGTCCGGATGGGACTTTCCTTGGCGTAGAAGGCAAGCTTGGCGATGCGGATATTCAAGATCTCCTACCTTTGTAACTGACTCTGTGTAACCCTAACCCTATCCGGTGTCTATATAAACCGGAGGGTTCTAGTCCGTAGGACAACTTCATCATACAACAATCATACCATAGGGCTAGCTTCTAGGGTTTAGCCTCCTTGATCTCGTGGTAGATCTACTCTTGTACTACCCATATCATCAATATTAATCAAGCAGGAGTAGGGTTTTACCTCCATCGAGAGGGCCCAAACCTGGGTAAAAACATCGTGTCCCTTGTCTCCTATTACCATCCGCCTAGACGCACAGTTCGGGACCCCCTACCCGAGATCCGCCGGTTTTGACACCGACATTGGTGCTTTCATTGAGAGTTCCTCTGTGTCGTCACTTTTAGGCCCGATGGCTCCTTTAATCATCAACGACGATGCGGTCCAGGGTGAGACTTTTCTCCCTAGACAGATCTTCGTCTTCGGCGGCTTCGCACTGCGGGCCAATTCGCTTGGCCACCTGGAGTAGATCGAAAGCTACGCCCCTGGCCATCAGGTCAGGTTTGGAAGCTTAAACTACACGGCAGACATCCGCGGAGATTTGATCTTCGACGGATTCGAGCCACAGCCAAGCGCGCCGCACTGTTTTGAGAGGCATGATCTTGCTCTGCCGCCGAACAGTTCCCTGGAGGCCGCACGCGCACCGGTTCCCACCCTTAATCCGGAGCCTATTACGCCAATCGAGGATGAGCGGCTGGACGTCACCTCAGGGGCTACGATCTCAAAGGCGATCGAGCCGAACGTCAGCCCTGCGTTCTGCGTGACCCGTGGCTCTGAGGATCCGGATTCCTCTCCGGACTCCGAACCCCCCGCGCCCCTACCGATCGAATCCGATTGGGCGCCGATAATGGAGTTCAGCGCAGCGGACATCTTTCAGCACTCGCCCTTCGGCGACATCCTGAACTCACTAAAGTCTCTCTCTTTATCAGGAGAGGCATGGCCGGACTACGGTCAGCAAGGATGGGATGCGGACGACGAAGAAATTCGAAGCCCACCCACCACCCACTTTGTAGCCACTATCGACGATTTAACCGACATGCTTGACTTCGATTCCGAAGACATCGACGGTATGGATGATGATGCAGGAGACGAACAGGAACCAACACCTGTAGGGCGCTGGAAGGCCACCTCGTAATATGATATATACATGGTGGATACTCCAAAAGATGGAGATGGCGATGGAACAACGGAGGATGACACCTCCAAGAAACAGCCAAAGCGCCGGCGTCAGCGGCGCCGCTCTAAATCCCGCCAAAGCAAAAACGCTGATTCCGGCACGGGAGATAATACTACCCTGAATAGCGCCGAAGAACACCCCCTACAGCAAGATTCGGCACAGGAAGATGGAGAAGCCAGCCCTCATGAGAGAGCGGCAGACCGAGAGGTTGAGGATGATAACTATATGCCTCCCTCCGAAGACGAGGCAAGCCTCGACGACGACGAATTCGTCGTACCATCGGACCCCGCCGAACAAGAGCGTTTCAAACGTAGGCTTTTAGCCACGGCAAGAAGCCTCACGAAAAAGAAGCAACAGCTTAGAGCTGATCAAGATTTGCTGGCTAACAGATGGACCGAAGTCCTTGCAGCCGAAGAGTATGAACTCGAACGCCCCTCTAAGAGTTACCCAAAGCGCAGGCCGCTACCCCGATCAGAGGAGGAAGCACCTACATCACCAGCGCACGACATGGCCGACCGTCCACCTCACGGCCGCGACAGAGAGGCCTCTCGGCCCTCCACCCAAGCCATGCCCCGGCGCCGTTTAACCAAGGCACGGGAAAATGCGCCAGACCTGCGAGACGTACTGGAGGACAAGGCAAGACAAACAAGATCGATCTACGGATCGCGCAGGCGCCCCACGGCACATGACGGTGATCTTCATTCCGGATACAACAAATCCGGCCGGGCCAAACACAACAGACATAGCTCCTTCGAGCTGCGTCGTGATATAGCCCAGTATAGAGGCGCCGCACACCCATTATGCTTCACAGACGAAGTAATGGATCATAAAATCCCAGAGGGTTTCAAACCCGTAAACATCAAATCATATGATGGAACAACAGATCCTACAGTATGGATTGAGGATTATCTCCTCCATATCCACATGGCCCGCGGCGATGATCTACACGCCATCAAATACCTCCCGCTCAAACTTAAGGGACCGGCCCGGCATTGGCTTAACAGCTTGCCAGTAGACTCAATCGGTTCTTGGGAGGACCTGGAAGCCGCATTCCTCGACAACTTCTAGGGCACTTATGTGCGACCACCGGATGCCGATGACTTAAGCCACATAATTCAGCAGCTAGAAGAATCGGCCAGGCAATTCTGGACACGGTTCCTAACAAAGAAAAACCAGATAGTCGACTGTCCGGACGCAGAGGCCTTAGTAGCCTTCAAGCATAATATCCGCGACGAGTGGCTTACCCGGCACCTGGGACAGGAAAAGCCGAAGTCCATGGCAGCCCTCACGACACTCATGACCCGCTTTTGCGCGGGAGAAGACAGCTGGCTAGCTCGCAGCAACAACTTAGCAAAGAACCCTGGTAATTCGGATACCAAGGACAAAAGTGGCAGGACACGTCGGAATAAGCAAAAGCGCCGTATTAGCAGCGACAGCAATGAAGACACGACAGTTAATGCCGGATTCAGAGGCTATAAATCCGGTCAGCGGAAAAAGCCATTCAAAAGGAATACTTAGGGCCCGTCTAGTTTGGACCAAATACTCGACCGCTTGTGCCAGATACATGGCACCCCTGAAAGGCGAGCCAATCACACCAACAGGGATTGTTGGGTGTTCAAGCAGGCAGGCAAGCTAAGAGCCGAAAATAAAGACAAGGGGCTGCATAGCGATGACAAGGAGGAGCCCAGGCCGCCGAACAACAGTGGACAGAAGGGTTTTCCCCCACAAGTGCGGACGGTGAACATGATATACGCAACCCACATTCCCAAGAGGGAGCGGAAGCGTGCGCTACGGGACGTATATGCGATGGAGCCAGTCGCCCCAAAGTTCAACCCATGGTCCTCCTGCCCGATCACTTTTGATCGAAGGGACCACCCCACTAGCATCCGTCACGGTGGCTTCGCCGCGTTGGTTCTCAACCCAATTATCGACGGATTTCATCTCACAAGAGTCCTCATGGACGGCGGAAGTAGCCTGAACCTGCTTACCAGGATACAGTGCGGAAAATGGGCATAGATCCCTCGAGGATTAAGCCCACAAAAATGACCTTTAAAGGCATTATACCAGGTGTAGAGGCCAACTGTACAGGCTCATTCACACTTGAAGTGGTCTTCGGGTCTCCGGACAATCTCCGAAGCGAAGAGTTAATCTTCGATATAGTCCCGTTTCGCAGTGGCTATCACGCCTTGCTCGGGCGAACCGTATTTGCAAAGTTCAATGCGGTGCCGCACTACGCATATCTCAAGCTCAAGATGCCAGGCCCTCGAGGAGTAATCACGGTCAACGGAAACACCGAACGCTCCCTCCGTACAGAGGAGCACACGGCGGCCCTCATAGCGGAAATACAAAGCAGCCTTCTTAGGCAATTCTCCAGTCCGGCCGTTAAAAAACCAGACACTGCCAAGCGCGCCCGGAGTAACCTACAACAAGACCGCCTGGCACATTCTGAGCAGGCGTAGCAATGCAGCCCCAACCCCAGCCCTCGCGACATAGCGAAACCAGTGCCTCACGTACGTAACTACGCTCTCGAAATACCATGGGCGCAGGGGAAGGGGCACAATAACAGCAAACCCAAAATACGGCTTAAAACGTACTAGGGGCTGCCGAATTCCTTTTTTTAATTTTCTCTTACTTTCAGGACTCAATACTTCGGACGACCTGTTCGGCAATTCAACTGCCGCACAAACGATGCAAGATCCAGGGAAGCAGACAAGCCATGCCGCATTATGGAACTCCCAGGTGGTCTCTGTTACGAGCAGTATACCTGTTTTGGCATACAATTCCGCGCCCTGCTCCTGGCCAGGACATGTTAAATAACCCAATATCTTTTGCTTATCGCACTACTCGTATCGTTCTGCTTTGATAGCAGCCTTTCTATAAACAATGCGTAGCCTTTTGTCTATTTTTTGCATTATCCTCCTTTCATATATATGTTTATTAAATGACATGTTGCACCCGTACACCATGGTACGGCAAACACGCCAGGGGCTTCAGTACCCCTCAATATGGTGTGAGAAGCCCGTACACTTTCACAAGTGCGGCACCCCGAACTTATAGCACTATATGCATCGGCTCCGAATCATGATTTGGGTCAATAGTTGGGTTTGCCCGGCTCCTATGTTTTGGTGCCTTACGTTCCGCTATATCGGCTAAGGTAGCACTAGGAGAACCACTGCGATTGTGCCCCAGTTGAGCTGGGTTAAGCACCTCAGTGGAGAAAGCTAAAACTGACTGTCATGATGAGGCGAGAGACCGGTCGCTATTTGAGAGGTTTTTCGAGTCCCTAAAGACTTATGCCGCTTCGAGCGAGGAGCTGGCTTTGTCCGGCCAAGGCGTGGATAGCGCCCCGAACTCGGTCTTCCGAACTAGGGGCTTCGCCGAAATTTAAAATTATAGAGTTCTATGGCTAAGTGAGAGTGTTCAAGCATTATAGTCCGATTGCCTGGTTCATTGTGCTGAGCGCCTCCCTCGAAGGACCCAACTATGGGAAAAAGAGCGCTCAGGTTTATCCCGAACACCCCAGCACTAGTGGCATGGGGGCAGAAGCCGACGACTGGCCATCTCTCAATTTTTTGATAAACGGCCACACAAAAAGTAATATTTTAAATTCAACAAGCATTGCTTAGCGCATATGAACAAGTTTTCAGCGCACAGGATAAACACGAGCGAGTTCATTCAAAAATTACATCCTTGGTACATTCATCCGCCACAAGGCGGGCACCCGCAAGAACATCCTTATAGTAGTTCTCGGGCTTGCGATGCTCCTTCCCCGGCGGTGGCCCGTCCCTCACAAGCTTCTCACCATCCAGCTTACCCCAGTGCACCTTTGCACGGGCAAGGGCCCTACGGTCACCTTCGATGCAGACAGAGAGCTTGATGACCTCGAGCCTTGGACAGGCCTCCACCAGCCGCCGCACCAGCCCGAAGTAGCTCCCAGGCAAGGCCTCTCCGGGCCACAGCCGAACTATGCAGCCCTTCATGGCCTGTTCGGCCGCCTTGTGGAGCTCGACCAGCTGTTTCAGCTGGTCACTCAAGGGCACAGGGTGTCCGGCCTCAGCATACTGAGACCAGAACACCTTCTCCGTCGAGCTGCCCTCTTTAGCTCGGTAGAATGTGGCGGCGGCGGATACGCTGCGGGGAAGATCTGCGAATGCCCCTGGAGAGCTCCGGATTCGGGTAAGTAACAAGTAGTTTACTTTTATATTTCTTCTTTGCATAAAGAATGCCTTACCTGCTGCTATCTTTTTCATCTCCTCCAACTCTTGGAGGGCCTTCTGGGCTTCGGCCTTGGCAGACTTGGCAGTCTCAAGGGCCTCCGCGAGCTCGGACACTTGCGTCTTTGACTCAAGCTCCAAACTCATGTTTTTTCATGAGAGCCAGAAGCTCTTGCTGCACCTCGCCAACCTGGGCCCCAAGTTTCTCTCGCTCGGTGCACTCTGCGGCCGCTTTCTTTCCGGCCTCGGACAGCGCCTGCTTGAGGGTCGCCACCTCAGTTGTGGCCCCTACAATAAGCAGTACAATCCTGTTATTTTTTGCAATCACGTCTTTTTATAGGCACCTTTTTCTGTAAGGTATTTCTTACCTTCTTTCTCCTCGAGATGCCGCTTGGCAAGGCCGAGCTCTTGCTCGGTCCGCTCGAGTCCCTGTTTCAGGGCACCCACCTCCGCAGTCAGTGCGGCGGTGGCTAGCAGCGAAGCCTGCATACGCATATTGACTCTTTGTTGTTAGACTCCTGCGAAATTTAATAGATCCTCTATTCGGCTTTTCTTTCCGAACGCCAAACAGAGCATCAAGGGCTACTGTCTATGCGGTTATATTCTTACATATTTTTTACTCACCTCGAAGCTTGTTAGAAGGCTAGCGCAAGCTTCACTCAGTCCGCTCTTGGCAGACTGAACCTTCTGGATCACCGTACTCATAATAGTACGGTGCTCCTCGTCGATGGAGGCGCCATCAAGCACCTCCAGCAGATTGTCCGGCACCTCCGGTTGGACGGAGGCCGCCAGCTCAGAAGGCTTGCTCCTCTTGGAAGGAGTTCGCCTACCGCGGTCCGGAACTGTTGAAGATTCTGGCGCGGTGTCCGGCTCAAAGCCGGACTTGGAGCCCTGGGGGGTCTTGTCCCCTTTACTCCTGGGGTTCGGGAGGTCGCCTTGCGGCTCCTCCAGGACCACCTCCTCCTGCCCTGGAGCTTGTTGCGACACCACTTCGGCGTCATCCGCAGTGCGGGGGGAGACAGCGGGCGGAACTGAGTTCACGTCCGATGAATCCAGGGAGCCGCTCGACGACTCATTGAGTTCGGCCCGGGGCGGGCTGCATAATTATGTTCGACATTAGGGAAAGCTGTGCGACAAAGGAACATCATGAGTTACTCTGATATCCGAATACTTACGATTTCGCCGGACGCTTGGCCCTATCTGGCCACTCCTATTTGTCCTCTTCGGCGTCGGGGGAGTAGTTCGGCGGAGGGGTCTGCCTCTTCCTGGACCCTTCGGTCTCCCCCGTTGGGGCGGCCTTCCTTTTCTTTCCTCCCCCCGCTGGAGGGGGAGAGTTTTCTTCTTCCTCCTCCTCGTTCTCGTGGGAGGAGAGCGTCTCGGACTCGTCGGATGACGAGTCCGACACCACCACATTACGGGCACTCTTTTGAGTCCCCGTGGCCTTCTTCTTCTTGGCCTTCTTCTCCGGCACCACATAAGGCGCTGGAACTAGCAGCTTCACTAGGAGATCAGGGGCTGGGTCTTCGGGCAAGGGAGCCGGACAGTTAATCGATCCGGACTTCGCCCGCCAAGCCTGTCAAAGGTGAGGGAGTTTAGATCCCGCATAGAGTCAAACTATGAAAAAACTTAACATCCTGTAAAAGGTAAAAATAGCTTACCTCGCTAGCGTGCCACTGCAAGCTGTATCCGCAGTCCTCGGAAGTGGATGTGGGAGCCTCGGCGCCTTTGGTTAGCACCTTCCAAACGTCTTCATACATCGTGTCGAAAAGCTTGTTAAGGGTTTGGTGCTGCGCCGGGTCAAACTCCCACAGAGTAAAGTCCCGTTGTTGACACGGGAGGATCCGTCGGACGAGCATGACCTGGACTACATTGACAAGCTTGATCGGCTTGCTCACCAGGGACTGGATGCATGTCTGCAATCCGGTCACCTCTTTTTCGTCGCCCCACGACAGGCCCGTCTCTTTCCAGGACATAAGCCGCGTGGGGGGTCCGGATCAGAACTCGGGGGCTGCGATCCATTTCGGATTGCGTGGCTCGGTTATGTAAAACCACCACGATTGCCACCCCTTCAGGGTCTCCACGAAGGAGCCCTCGAGCCATAGGACGTTGGCCATCTTGCCCGCCATGGCGCCTCCGCACTCCGCCTGGCTGCCGCGCACCACCTTGGGCTTGACATTGAAGGTCTTGAGCCAGAGGCCGAAATGGGGGCGAATGCGGAGGAAAGCCTCGCACACGACGATAAATGCCGAGATGTTGAGGACGAAGTTCGGGCCAGATCGTGGAAATCCAGGCCATAGTAGAACATGAGCCCCCGGACAAATGGGTGGAGTGGGAAACCCAGTTCGCAGAGGAAGTGGGGAAGGAATACTACCCTCTCATGGGGCCTTGGGGTGGGGAGAAGCTGCCCTTCCTCGGGAAGCTGGTGCGCGATGTCCTTGGACAAGTATCCGGCCTTCCTTAGCTTTTTGACATGGCCCTCCATGACGGAGGAGACCATCCACTTGCCTCCCGCTCCGGACATTGCTGGAGGAGGTTGAGGTAGGAAGTGCGGGCTTGGGCGCTGGAGCTTGAGTGCGCAGGAGATGGATAGGCAAAGGAGGAAGAAGGCATAGGTAAAAAGGTGGATCCTTATCCCCTTATATGGGCGGACGCGGTTGTGCGTCCCCACCAGCCTAGTAAAACTCGCTTGCCTCCCAAGCGTCATGATAAATGGTGTAGTTAGGTTACCCACGTCCGTATTGATGAGAATCCCGAAAAAGGGGGGACACGATCTCTGCTTTGACAAGACGTGCCAAGGAAACTGCCTCGCAAAACGTGCTGAGGTGAAAAAGTAAAAACGATTCGAGTAAAGGACTTGGCCGTAGTGTGATGTCACGCTGCGGAATACGTCAGCCGATTAGATTTGTGTTGATATTATTCTCTCTATGGCAATATGTGGAAACTTATTTTGCAGAGCCGGACACTATCCTTGGTGTTTAAAATCTTCTTGAAGAACTTGGAGGAGGAACCCACCTTGCAATGACGAAGTCAATCTACGCGCCGGACTCGTCATCATTGAAGCCTGGTTCAGGGGCTACTGAGGAAGTCTGGATTAGGGGGTGTTCTGGTAGCCGGACTATACCTTCAGCCAGACTCCAGGACTATGAAGATACAAGATTGAAGACTTCGTCCCGTGTCCGGATGGGACTTTCCTTGGCGTGGAAGGCAAGCTTGGCGATGTGGATATTCAAGATCTCCTACCTTTGTAACCGACTCTGTGTAACCCTAACCCTATCCGGTGTCTATATAAACCGGAGGGTTCTAGTCCGTAGGACAACTTCATCATACAACAATCATACCATAGGCTAGCTTCTAGGGTTTAGCCTCCTTGATCTCGTGGTAGATCTACTCTTGTACTACCCATATCATCAATATTAATCAAGCAGGAGTAGGGTTTTACCTCCATCGAGAGGGCCCGAACCTGGGTAAAAACATCGTGTCCCTTGTCTCCTGTTACCATCCGCCTAGACGCACAGTTCGGGACCCCCTACCCGAGATCTGCCGGTTTTGACACCGACACCCATCGTTTTATCCTTAGTAGCAACGATACATACGTGTCGGTTCCCCTTCTATCACTGGGATCAAGCACCATAAGATCGAACCCACTACAAAGCACCTCTTCCCATTGCAAGATAAATAGATCAAGTTGGCCAAACAAAACCAAAATATCGGAAAAGAAATACGAGGCTATAAGAAATCATGCATAAAAGAGATCAAAGAAACTCAAATACTTTCATGGATATAGAAAGAGATAGATCTGATCATAAACTCAAAGTTCATCAGATCCCAACAAACACACCGCAAAAGAGTTTCATCATATGGATCTCCAAGAGACCATTGTATTGAGAATCAAGGGAGAGAGACGAAACCATCTAGATACTAACTACGAACCCTAAGGTCTACAAAGAACTACTCATGCATCATCGGAGAGGTACGAATGGAGGTGGTGAACCCCATCCGAGATGGTGTCTAGATTGGATCTGGTGGTTCTGGACTCTGCGGCGGCTGGATCAATATTTCGTCGACTCCCCTGGGGTTTTGGGAATATTGGGATATTTATAGAGCAAAGAGGCGGTCCGGGGGGCACCCGAGGTGGGCACAACCCACCTGGTCGTGCCTGGGCCTCCTGGCGCGCCCTGGTGGGTTGTGCTCCCCTTGGGGCACCCCCAGGCGTAGCCAGGGCCCATTGTGTTCCTTCTAGCCCATAGAAATTCTCCTTAAAGTTTCGTGGCATTTGGACTCCATTTGATTTTGATTTTCTGCGATGTAAAAAACATGGAAAAAACAACAACTGGCACTTGGCACTATGTCAATAGGTTAGTACCAAAAAATGATATAAAATGACTATAAAATGATTATAAAACATCCAAGATTGATAATATAACAACATGGAACAATAAAAAAATATAGATACGTTGGAGACGTATCAGAGAGCTGGCATATGGAAGTTAGAAGGTTTAGGAAGGCCACAAAAGGGTGGAGTACTAATGAGGAAGGTAGCCTTAGGAGATACTAAAGGATTCTCCTTCAGGAATTTGGTGCCCTAGATATTAAATCGGAATCTTCTCATATGTCTGAAGTGAGCTAACCAGAATGAATTTCATTCATGAGGAGCTCAAGAAAATTTGGCTCAAAGAGGAGACCAAAGATAAACAAAGGTCTAGAGATAGGGACACCAAAGAGGGAGACAGTAAAATTGCATATTTCCATGTAGTAGCCAACCAAAGGAGAAGGAAAATCCTTATCCACTCCTTATCCACTCCTTAGATGGTCCTGATTGTCCGTCCACTGATATCAAAGACATGCACGCTTGGGATTGCTAGTGACTTCTATAAAAGACCTCTTTCAGAAGGAAGAGTGCTTCAGGTTTAGCCTGAGCCCTGATTTTTTTCTCTGATGTAGAAAAAGTCTCCCTAGATGAGAATGATATGCTAGAGGCCCCTTTATCTAAAGTGGAGATTAAATTAGCTGTGTTTGGCTCTTACCCAGATGGGGCCCCTGGCCTTGATGGGATTCCTTTCCATTTCGACGAACACTTTGGGATCTCATCAAAACAGACCCGGTGGCTCTGTTTCAGGTCTTTCACAGAGGAGAACTGAATATACATATGCTTAATTTTGCCATGCTCTCTCTCATTCCTAAAGAAGCCGAGCCTACTTTTATGAAGAAGTTTAGACCAATCAGTATTATTAACTTTAGTTTGAGAATTTTCTCTAAGGTTCACACCAACACACTATAGTTTTGCAAACAATGGTTGCTAGTAATCAATCTGCCTTCCTTACAAGGAGATATATTTTAGAAATTGTGGTTAGTACACACGAGGTGTTGCACCCAGTCCACTCTGCTAAAGAAGAGGGCCCCGTCCTCAAATTAGATTATGAGAAGGCTTTTGACAAGGTTGGCCTGAGTTTCCTGATTGAACTATTAAAACTTAGGGGTTTTGGTGGTAAATGGACTCATTTGATCTACGAGCTTACTCATGGGGGTTCAGCTGGGGTCAAACTCAGTAATGTAGGAAGTATCATTTTTTCACTGGAAAAGGGTTGAGGCAAGGGTCCCCATCTCTCCCCTACTTTTCAACTTAGTAGTAGATGTTCGTAGTAAAATGTTGTCTAAGGCTGCTAACGAGGAGTTGATTTTTGGGTGATACGTCTCCAACATATCTATAATTTATGAAGTATTCATGCCATGTTTATAACAATTTTATATGGTTTGGGTATGTTTTAATGGAACTAACCCGGACTGACGCTGTTTCCAGCAAAACTACCGTAGTGTAATTTTCTGTGCAGAAATAGAAGTTCTGAGAATTGGACGAAACTTTTTGATGTTTTTTGGAAGAAAGAGAAATAATGGAGCAAGGAACCACCAGAGGGGGCCCCTGCTGCCCACAAGACACCAGGGTGCGCTAGCCCCCCTGACGCGCCCTGGTGGGTGGTGGGCCCCTTGAGGCCCATCTTCGCGTCATTCCAACGCTAAAAAATCCTATATATTCATAAACCCTTGAAATTTAACCTAGATCGGAAGTTTCGGCACCGCAAGCCTCTGTAGCCAAGAAAAACCAATTTGGACCCTGTTCCGGCACCTTGCCAGAGGGGGAAATCATCACCAGAGGCCATCTTCATGATCTTGACGGCCACCATGTTGAGGAGGGAGTAGTCCACCCTCGGGGCTGAGGGTTTGTACCAGTAGTTATGTGTTTAATCTCTCTCTCTCTCTATCTCTCTCGTGTTCTTGAGTTGGCACGATCTTGACGTATTGCGAGCTTTGTTAATATAGTTGGATCATATGGTGTTTCTCCCTCTATCATCTTTTTATGATAAATTGAGTATTCTCTTTGAGATTTCATTGTTATCGGATTGAATACTTTTATGGATTTGAGAGAACTTGATGTATGTCTTGCTATGAATACCTGTGGTGACAATGGAGTATCATATTGATTCACTTGATATGTGTTTTGGCAGTCAGCTCGTGGATTCCTGAGGTGACATTGGGGTAATCTATGCATAGGGGTTTATGCACGTTCTCGTCTTGGTTTCTCCGATAGAAATCTTGGGGCACTCTTTGTGTTTCTTTGTGTTGGATTGAGTATTATGAATCTGAAATTGTTTCATGCATATCGTATAATCAACTCTCAGATACTCACGGTGACATTGTAGTATCTAGGTGACATTAGAGTTGGTTGACGTGGATCATTTGGTGTTATTTTAGTACGAACTCTAGGGTTATTTGTGACTCTTATAGGGATAGCTTGATAGATCAATCAGAAACATGTGGACAAGGAAGTTTGGTGTATTCATAGCAAGACATACAACTTCAACTAATTTGCTCAAGTCAGAAACATTTGGTGTTATTTTATTACTTTTCCATCACAAGTTTGTACAACGCTTATTTTTCCCTTACAATAAAAGATCAAACATATTTAGGAGCAATTTTTATTGCTTTATGCACCAATGACAACTTACTTGAAGGATCTTATTCAATCCATAGGTAGGTATGGTGGACACTCATGGCAAGAAACTGGGTTTAAGGGTTTTTGGATGCACAAGTAGTATTTCTACTTAGTACGGATTTTTGTCTAGCAAAAGATTCTAAGCAAGCACCACATGTTGGAGGATCCATAACAATATAATTCTATGCAAATATACCCAACCATATAACTTATTACGTTGTCTTCCTTGTCCAACTTCAACTAATTTGCTCAAGTCTGAAAATAAAAGATCTGGTGTCAAAAACTCAGCTTGGGGATGCCCCGGAAGACATCCCCTCTTTCGTCTCCAATATTATCGGTAACCTTACTTGGAGCTATATTTTCATTCATCACATGATATGCGTTTTTCTTGGAGCGTCATTCTATTTTGTTAGGATTTTCTTGCTATTATTTAGATAATGTTTTGCATCTTTTATTTCAATAAAAATGTCAAGTATAGCCTTTGCCATGCTTATTTTGCAAGTCTATATGTGGCTGTTTGAAAACAGAAAGTTGCACGCTAGTGCATGAATTCTTGAAAAAAGTCAGAATGTGATAAAATGTTAATTCTTTTTGAAAAATAAGTTATGATAAATATTCTACAGTGTGGTAAATTTTCAGAATTTTTGGAGTTAAATAAGTATGAATCTTCTTGCATCCTTTACAGATTGTGATGGCAAAGTAATAAAAGCGATATACCGCATAATAATGGTTGCTATCATAAGGGGCAATGTAATGTGACGTTCCTTTGCACTAAGAGATTGTGCATCCAAATATAAAAAGTGCATGACAACCTCTGCTTCCCTCTGCGAAGGGCCTATCTTTTACTTTTCAGTATTTGCTTTTATGCAAGAGTCAATAGTATGCATTATTATTTCAACCTCAATTATTCTCTAGTTGGCAAGCATCATGTGGTGGGGAAAGATCTAGGCACATATGGCAAGTCAAATATATTTGATCATGATTTATTATTGTTGACAATTATCTCTATGATAAATGAGTTGGGAGGCGAAACATTGAGCCCTATCTTTCTCTATGTTTGGTGTATGCCATTTGTTCTAAAAATATTCTTTGAGTACTAGCAATCATAGAAGACTATATGATGATTGAGTATGTGGAGCTCTTACTTAGACTTTGTTGAATAAGTTGAATTGCAATTGCTTGGTGACTGAGAACATAGGTTGTTAAGTTTCAAGAGAAGGCATTGTTTGAATCGTAACATGTGAATTGATTGCTACTTTATCATGATGAGTTATATGAGAAACAGTTGCTGTTATGATGCTAGAAAAAGCGATTGAAATTATCATTGATCAAACTTATGCACTATGCTAGCACTCACACTTCATAAATTATTTCTTTTATCATTTACCTACTCGAGGACGAGTAGGAATTAAGCTTGGGGATGCTGATACGTCTCCAATGTATCTATAATTTATGAAGTATTCATGCCATGTTTACAACAAATTTATATGGTTTCGGTATGATTTGAATGGAAGTAACCCGGAATGATGTTGTTTCCAACAGAACTACCGTGGTGTTGTTTTTTGTGCAGAAATAAAAGTTCTCAGAATTGGACGAAACTTTTTGAAGATTTTTTTTTGGAAGAAAAGAGGAATAATGGGGCAAAGAACCACCAGAGGGCCCCCCTGCTGCCCACAGGACACCAGGGAGTGCCAGCCCCCTAGCGCGCCCTGGTGTGTGGTGGCCCCCCTGAGGCCCATCTTCGCGTGATTCCAATGCTAAAAAAATCCTATATATTCAAAGAAACCCGAAAGTTAACCTAGATCAGAAGTTCTGCCACCGCAATCCTCTGTAGCCACGAAAAAGCAATTTGGACCCTGTTCCGGCACCCTGCCGGAGGGGGAAATCATCACCGGAGGCCATCTTCATCATCCCGTCGGCCACCATGATGAGGATGCAATAGTCCACCCTTGGGGCTGAGCGTTTGTACACTTAGCTATGTGTTTAATTTCTCTCTCTCTCTCTATCATATTCTTGACTTGGCATGATCCTGATGTATCGCGAGTTTTGTTAATATAGTTGGATCATATGGTGTTTCTCCCTTTCTATCTTTTTTGTGATGAATTGAGTATTCCCTTTGAGATATCGTTGTTACACTACTAGGGAAAACCTTATACACAGAAACTTACAAGTAGCGCGGGACAAAAAGAAGCGCTACTACAATTTACCACTAGCGCATGTTATCCAAATGCGCTGTAGCTAAGATCATAGCAGTATCGCATCTAACTGTAGAGGCGCTACTACTACAATTCTCCTTGCTATTCTCGCCAGGGTACCTATAGTAGTAGCGTGCCTAAGGAAAGCGCGCTGCTGCTAAGATTGTTGTAGCAGCGTGTTTCGCGCAGGAAGCGCTACTACTAAGGAAAGGAAAATAAAATGAAAAACATATAGAAAATTAAATGAAAATGAAAGAAATAGAAAAAGGGGAAGGAAAAAAGAAAATGTGAATGAAAATAAATGAAAAATAAAAATAAAGGAGAAATGCGTAGGAGCAGCGGGATTTATGTACACGCGCTATAGCTAATGTAGCAGTAGCGCTTTACGTGGAACGTGCTACTGCTACTTTCCACTCAACCAACTGTTTTCTTCTTCCCCGACGCCCACTTCCCCCAAATCAAACACGCGTGCGTCTGCTGTCGCCGCCGTCATCGCCCGGCCGCCGCGCGCTCTCCCGTCGCCCTCCGCACACCGTCGATGCCGCCCCCGACCCCGACCTCGACGCCCCCTACATCGCCGCCCTCCGCCATGCGCCCACCGCCCCGACCGCGACCCCGTCCCCGACCTCGACGCCACGTGCCCCTCTCCCTAACTCCACCGGCGCTCGAGGTGAGCACGCCCTCCTCCTCCTCCCCTACCTCTGCCTAGCTAGGGTTCTTAGGGTTAAATTTTAGAGTTCATCTAATTAGTTAGGGTTCATCAAATTAGATGCTAATTATGGCAGTAGTTGTTAAATAGAATTAGTTTTATAGTTCATCAAATTAGTTAGGGTTAAATTTTAGTGTTCATCAAATTAGTTAGGGTTCATTAAATTTTAGAGTTCATCAAATTAGTTAGGGATAAATTTTAGACTTCATCTAACTAGTTTTTTTACTGTTTTTAGTAAGTGTTTAATAGAATTAATAAGAAAATTAATATAAGTAGTTTATTTTTAGTAAAAACTAGTTTATTTTTATTTATAGTAAGTGCTTAATTTAACTAGTTGAGTTAATACAACTATTTTATTTTTAGTATGAAAATTAATAGAGCTAGCTTACTTTTTTAGTTAAAGCAATTATTCCCGCATCGACGTCGACGATGCGTATCCCGTATCCTCGTCGTCGAGTGCGTCACCAGATGGGCCATGTCCGGGAATGGGCTCCGCCGGGGTGGTACTGGGAGGCGCAGGTTGGTGAGGAGTCAGCCCATCGTTGACCCGAACCTTCTTTGGTGGCGGTCGCATGGGCCAGTGACGGTCCAGAGGCTCGAGGACCCCGCGGAGGTGGTGTGTCACCATGTCAGTGAGGAGGATGCGCACGTCCGTCGCTACTTGTTTGCGTTGGAGCACAGGTTCTCCAATACCTGGCAGGTTCTCCAGGGATCTCACTAGAGCTATGATCCTATGATGGTTCCTTCTTTGTGGGTGTCCACCGCCCGTGCTGATACCCATCGTGCGCTAGGGTTTTAGTTGTATTAGTGATGTTATATGTATGATACTATTCGGGATGTATTAGTCATAATATTCGACGATGTACGAACGCATGAGATGATTTACTTTTGCTTATTGAATGCATGCTAATTTGAATACTTATTTATTTTACGACTTTGTTTTGATTATTGAATGCTCATGTTAATATGAGTCCTATAAGATATTTGAAATGTATATCTTGTGTTGCTCAAATAGGATATGTGCTTGCCCAAGTGGCCGGTCATGTTTGCAGGTTACACCTCCGAGTGGCCTATGTTTTGCCGGAGTGTTGATTCATTTCCATTCCGGCAAATTTCAGGCACTCGATATGTCCAATTTTAGCAAAGGTCATGCCGGATTTTTCAAATTTTGGCATGACTTGTGCCAGAATATGTAAAAAATATCGAGTGCCCCGGATTTGTGTGTTGAGTATCCTGGTAGTTGCCTTTGATCGATTTTCAATTAATGTTTCAACTATGAACATAGGAAATGTCCGACGATGAAAAGGATTTCGGTATTTGCGAATACTGCGAAGACGAGCGTGGCCTGTTCGACAGAATCTTCCTAGATGATGATAGGCGCTTCAGCATCAAGCTGGACAAGAACTTCGAAGTGGATATAGTAAGTCACAACGACAAGTCTCTTTTCGTAATTAAGCATGACATCTGCTTCATTTGCTTCAACTTATAATTTATTTATTTTTCTATTCTACTAACGTATCCCCTACCATGCAAGAGTTTTTGTCTTGGATAAGATATGTTTAAGTTCTATGAAAAATACTATGGAGGTAAAGAGAGTTTACTTGAAGACCGAGCATGGTTATACTTTCCACGCAAAATTATACAACGCAGACACCTACACCTATATTGAATGCAAAACTTGGCAAGCACTATGCAAGACTTATGCATTTGAGCCTGATATGGTTATCACCTTTGATATTCGTCCGGAAGATGATATTGAAGGTAATATCGACATATGGGTCGATGTGTAGATGCCTCCAATTATACCATTATGTGAGTTTCTCAACCATATTTATGTCTTCGATATTGTTTATTCAAAAATAGTTGACAACTAATTTCTATTGACAACTTATTTCCATTCAAGAAAACATGTCCAGCTCTTGGTAGATAGGACCTACTACTGTCCCAGCGCTGAACTGAACTGCGAGGAGATAAGTCATTATGTTTCATGGCTTGAGGATCTTCATACTATCAAGACAAATTATTTTTCTAGACTTAAAAATCTTAGTACTCAAAACATGCGACCAATAGTGTTCGTATTGAACTACGGTCACATCTATTTAGGAAAGATGGTAAGATTTTTACTATTTGTCCTCAGTGCATCTTTTGCATACATTATTTTTAAGCTAAAATTCATTGCCAAGTATGTTACTATACGATGTTCTTCAACAGGGACTCCCGATGAATGTTGTGCCTCATTGGATCGAGGCTAAAGGTCGCATGAGAATTGTTAGCTTACGGCCAAGATTTCCTACAATGCACTTTAGTGCATTCAGGATTTCTAATAGCGAGGAATGCTTAATAGTGAAAGACTGGAGCAAAATTGTGAACGATCGCAGAGAAGTACTAGGGGGCAACAATCAGAAGCGCAGCCCACGATTAGGAGACAGGTTCATCTGCATGCTCCAACTTGATGAAGCAGGAGTGCTACACATGTTTTATGTTATTTTAGCTGAGAGAGAGAGAGAGCAGCAGGAGTGATTAGCTAGCTAGAAATGAGTTATGATGATTAAATAGCTAGTGTTGGTGGTAATGACTATGATGATTATTATTAGCTAGTGTTGGTGGTGATTAGATAGCTACCGCAGCTAGTGTTGGTGGTGATTAGCTAGCTAGAATGAGTTTGAAGATGATGATGTGTGCTACACTATGACTATGATGATTAAATAGCTACTGTTGGTGGTAATGGCTATGATGCTGATTAAATAGCTACTGTTGGTGGTAATTGCTCTGATGATGATTAAATAGCTTGTGTTGGCGGATTAGATTCAAGTGGAGGCAACATGTGGTGCACATAGTCCAAACTAGATCAAGTTCGGATTAGTAGTATACTTTTGACATGCACCACATGTTCCCTCCACTTAATAGTGATATAACTACCTCATTTGACACACCGTTATGGACATATTGATATAACTACCTCATAATTGGTATTGCACCAAAATTTGTATAATGGCGTATAAATACACTAAAAATTAAAAAAATGAGAAAAAGAATACTAGTAGCGATGGAGAGTAAACATGCTACAACTAGCTATATTAGCAGTAGCGCTGGAGTGAAGAAACGCGGCTGCTATATGTCTTAGCAGTAGCGTGCGTAGCACATGCTACTGCTAAGGAATAGCTGTAGCGCCTTATCAGTAGCGCGTTCTCCCGCGCTACTGATAGGCAAAATACCCACGCTACTGCTAGGGTTTTCCCTAGTAGTGTTATTAGATGAATACTTTTATGGATTTGAGAGCACTTGATGTATGTCTTGCTATGAATACCCGTGGTGACAATGGGGTATCATATTGATTCACTTGATATGCGTTTTGGCAGTCAACTCGCGGATTCCCAAGGTGACATTGGGGTAATCTATGCATAGGGGTTGATGCACGTTCTCATCCTTATTTCTTCGGTAGAAATCTTGGGGCACTCTTTGAGGTTCTTTGTGTTGGATTAACTATTATGAATCTGATTTTTTATGCATATCGTATAATCAACTCACGGATACTCGCGGTGACATTGGAGTATCTAGGTGACATTAGAGTTGGTTGATGTGTATCATTTGGTGTTATTTTAGTACGACCTCTAGTATTGTTTGTGACACTTATAGAGATAGCTTGATAGATCAATCGGAAAGGATAACTTTGAGGTGGTTTCGTACCCTACAAACAATTTCTTCTTATGTTGTGCACTAGATAGGAACTTTGGAGTGATTCTTCATTGCACATTGAGGGACGGTTATATGATCCAATTATATTAGCATTGCTGAGAGATTGCACTAGCGAAAGTATGAACCGCAGGCCTCATTTTCAAGCATTGCAATACCGTTTGTGCTCACTTTTGTTACTTGCTAGCTTGCTGTTTTTTTATTGTTCCTATTACAAAAATTAAAATCTACTATCATTACTACACTTGTATCGCCATCTCTTCGCTGAACTAGTGCACCTATACAATTTACCATTGTATTTGGTTGGTTGGGGACACAAGAGACCTTTTATTATTTAGTTGCAGGGTTGTTTGAGAGAGACCATCTTCATCCTACACCTCCCATGGATTGATAAACCTTAGGTCATCCACTTGAGGGAAATTTGCTACTATCCTATAAAACTCTACGCTTGGAGGCCCAACATGAGTCTACAATAACAAGTTGTGTAGTAGACATCACTGGGCTCTGCCCAGTAGTCTGCCCTAGGGGTATCGTTTGTCTCTAGTATGAAGATGATACCATTCCGTTCCTTGACAAAAACCAATTGTCTTAACTTGCTTTGAACAGGTATCTAGCATGAGGATTAACTATTCTAAAAGTGAACTCATTCCCATAATATTGATGAGCTTGAGTTTAATGACTACCTCTCCATCTTAAATTGTAGTGGGGGGAAGTTTCCTATAAAATATCTAGGGATCCCCCTATACCATGAGAAGTTATGGAGAGAGAGGACATTCAACCTCTTTTAGATAAAATCCTAAAGTGAATTGCTGGGTGGAGAAGAAAACTCCTATTCTACAAAGGCGGGTTGGTTTTGATACATGCCTGCCTCGCCAGCATTCCTATCTATCTTCTTTCTTTATTTCTTTAAATTCCCTAAGTGGGTTGTCCATATGATCTATTCCCAAATGGCCAATTGCCGCTAGAATGATTTTGAGGGTCATAGAAAACTCCACTTAGCTAACTCGGGGGTGGTCTCTATGAAAAGAGATTTTGGGGGCCTTGATATCCCCAACCTCCAAGAGATTAATATCTACCTTTTGGGCTCTTGGATTAAAAGGTATTATTATGGAGAAGGTAAACCTTGGAAGATGATCATTGATCGTACATACATGGTAGGGAGGCCTAACCTCTTTGCCCCTGCCCCAACTTAGAACTGCTCCAGATTTTTGAAAGGGGTTAACTCCATTACTCAAACCTTGAAATTTGGATATAGGTGGAAGATTGGTTTAGGTAATAAAGTTAGGTTTGGGGAGGATACCTGGTTTGGCACTTCTCCCTTGGCAGTTTAGTTTTGGCCTATCTACTCTATCTGCAATGAGCAAACTAAATGTGTGAATGAGGACTGGGATGGTCATCTATTGAAGCTCGCCTTTAGAAGGAACTTTGATGACAAGTTAATGGAACAATGGTACCAACTAGTAGAAATAGTTGGGAGCATTGCTCTGTCCTCTGATCCTGATGCCCTGGTTTGGCAATTGGAAAACAAGGGCCATTACTCATCTAGTTCTGTTTATCATGCGATCAACTTGAGGGGGGTCCAACCCATGTTTATGCCAGCTGTGTGGAAACTTAGAGTTCCCCCTAAAATACATGTTTTTCTTTGGCTGCTTTCTAACAATAAGCTATTGACTAGAGACAACCTAAGGAAGAGACATATAATTAAGCCTCTTGATTATGTTTATTGCTCTGAACATGAATCCGGCATGCACCTATACTTTGACTGTATTATGGACAAACACGTGTGGTCCTTCGTTAATGAACACTTTGACGTTCAAGTGGGGACCGGTTTTGAGTTTATTGCTAGATTCTAGATTTCTAACAATAAAAACTCGGCCTTAAATACTTCTAGTTCAGTAGTACTTTGGTGTCTTTGGAAATATAAAAACACTGTTTTTCAATAACACTACTTGGATCTATGTTAACTAGGTGTTGAGATTGATCTTGCACATAGTCACGAACTAGACTTTCCTGTCCCCAGAGTTTTCCAAGGAAACACTATTGGTCTTTGCGGCACAACTGGCGAAATTCCTTCAGAAACCAATGATGATCACTTGTGGCTGAGCCCAGAAAAGATGCTGGCGTTTGACCCCTAGAGGAAACTCAATATCTCTGAAGACGATGGGGGCTTCTTGTTTCCCAGGAAGAGAAACATCAGTGACAAACCTGTTTCGACCAGCCCTGTGTTGACACACATCACCTGCTGGTTTCCTCAAGCCATTGCAGCACCACCTATGAAGACCAGGAGGGTGTCTCAGGAGGTCACCTGCATCCAGTAGTTGGTCCCCCCTCGAACACCATTTTAGTTGTTCCCATCCTGCCTCGTAATAGGGCGTATTAGATGAACTTATTTTTCATTTTTCTTGTTGTTGCTTTCCGATCTGCTCCTCTAAGTTAGCTGATGTATGGAACTATGTCTGAGGGTTTCATTTGAGCAATGGAACCCGGGAGGAATCTCCCTGTTCTTCTAAAGAAATATAGATTATGATAGGTTAGGATTTGTTAATATTGATCGTAATCCTATCAATACGATTCCTATCTTATCTATAGGAGCGCCTTCTTGCCCTCCAATTCTTGCACTCTATATATACTTGCCCTCGAGGCTCAATAATACAAACACCGCATTACGCTAATCTCCCTCTCTATTCCCTTTACATGGCATCGGCCTAACCTCGATCCAAACCCTAGCCGCCGCCACTTCCGCACCGCGCGGCCCCAGGGTGGTCGATCTCCATGGTAGCCAGCAAGGGTTGCGCCACCTGTACCTAGGGTTCGTTCGGTGATCCAGTTGAACGGTTGCCCTAGAGAGTCTTTTCCCAGTCCTTTGATCTAGGTTTTCCTCTCTCGTCGGTTGCATTGATCGATGTCTTTCTTTTTGGTTCTCCGATCTAAGATCGGTTTTCATCACATGCCGCCGTCGACCCTATGTGCCTCTACTCCTGCACCGATGCGACCACCCGGCCTCTTCTCCGATGAGGCGACCTCGACCGACGCGGCGGCCCGTCACGGTCTTCGCCTGTGCGTCTGCTAGCCCGTCGCTGCCCCTCTACGAATGGGACTCCTTCATGACCACCTGCCTTCGTCGCATATGTATGTCCACCTCTGCACGATGCTGTGTTGGCTTCTTGGCGACGGTGTTGTGTTGGCCGCTCGGGCTTCGCTGCTCGGGCGTAGGTGCTGCATTGGCCGCCCAGGCACCAGTGATGAGATGCTTGTTCTCACATCGTCCCACGCCGGTCGTCATTCCTGGATTTAGCAAGGACTTCGCAACCACCCTGCCCCCATAGAGCAGCGTCCAGGACTTTGTGCGCGATGAGATTGATCACCCGCCCACCCCCAATCTGCCTCATCTACACCGTGCGACCTATCTGGCCCGTCGGTGGTGGTTGCCTCCGTGGTCCCATGAATACTACTCTCGAGTACTGTGCACCCCTCCATCGGCCGAGAAAAGGGTCGCCGCTGCGTCGCCTCATCGAGCCACCACGCCACTGCCCCGTGGTTCTCCCCAAGGCTGCACTAACCCATGAGCCGCCGCTGCATCGCCCCTTCGGGTTGTACCACTGTGGCAGGCGGTCCATGCTGCTGCCCCGAGGCCGTTCCCATGGCTGCACTGACTTAGGCGCTACTACTATGTCGCCCCTTCCGGCCGTGGCACACAGTCAACGCCACCGCCCGGGGTCTGACCAAATTCTACTCCGTACCTTGTTTGCACACGGGTGGTCGTATGACCTAATTCTAGTGCTACAAATATTGTCTTCAAAGAAAAAAATTACAGCGAAAGTTTCATCGCATTTTACGATACAGAGCCACCGCCACCTCCTATTCTTCATCTGGAGGGTTCATCTGGAGTTTGTCCGGGGCTTCGGAGAGGGGGATTCATCGCCATCGTCATCATCAACAATTCCATGATGCTTACCACTGGGAGTAAGTAATTCCATCGTATACTTGCTGGAGGTGATGGAGATGTATGAGATTTGTTATGTAATGGAGACAATTTGTTATGGCATGATCCCTAGTACCCACTATGTTCTGAGATTGATGTTGCTATGACTTTTCTATGCTTAATGTTTATCATTAGGGCCTTGGTGCCACGATTTTAGATCTGAACATATTATGTTTTCATGCATATATTTGAGTTCTTGATCCTATCTGCAAGTTATATCACTACAAAAAATACACTTCCGTGATGATACGTGTTTGTCACAGTAGGTCTCGTTTTTTGTCATGCATGTACATCCATGACAAATTTATGACATAATTGAGATAATCATACCTGTGCTGTCGTAGAAATGTTCCATGACATTACCAAAATTATCATCACGAAAGTGTCCACTTCCATGACGATAAATCACGCGTCACAGAAGTGCTTTCATCAAGGGTGACCGACACGTGGCATCCACCGTAACGGAACGCCGTTAAGCTATCGGGTCGGGTTTTGGATCCGATAACCCGTTAACAGCCCCGGCCAATGGGGATTTTCCACGTGTAAAATCATCATTGGCTGGAGGAGACACGTGTCAGGTCCGCGTTGGCACATGTGTCACTCATCCAATGGGCGAGACGCTCCTATGATACGTTGACACGTGGACCGGCCCATCAAGTTTAAATGGGCCGGCCCAACTGAAGGCCCACAAGATTTTGCGGAGCATAATGGGCCGGCCCAGCTAAAGGCCCAGGAGATTTTGCGGACCATAATGGGCTGGCCCAGCTAAAGGCCCACAAGATTTTGCTGGCCATAATGGGCCGGCCCAGGTAAAGGCCCACAAGATTTTTGTGTGCCATAATGGGACGGCCCAGGTAAGGCCCACAAGATTCTTGCGGATCATAATGGGCCGGCCCAGCTAAAGGCCCACGAGATTTCGCCGACATTAATGGGCTGGCCCAGCTGCAGGCCCACAAGATTTTGAGGACCCTAGTAGGTCGGCCCATTAACTGGCTGCCATGTTTTAGGCCAAATGCCGGCCCATATTTGAACCGGCCATTAATGGCCTGCCATGCTCCAGGCCTAATAGTGGCCCATATGAGATCCGGCCCGTTAAAAGCCTACCACGTTCTGGGCCAAATTACGGCCCAGATTAGGTCTGGCCCTTTAAGAGGCTTTGGGCTCAATTATGGCCCATATCAGATTCGTCCCATCAACTGGACACTGTGCTTTTGGGCCCACTTGCTAAAGGCCCACTTAGTAATTCAGCCTGATATTAGTTTTGGCCTGTTAAGGGCCCGTTTAACATTTCGGCCCTATATTAATTTCGGCCTGTTAAAAACCCGTCATATAGTTGGGCCTAACTACAGCCCGGTTTGCATCCGGCCTGCTCACAGCCGATATCTGATTGGGCCAAAACAAGGACCGAGACAATTTTGGCCTATTAAAAGCCCGTGATTTGATTCGCACAATCATGGGCCGGGGTTCATTTCGGGCTGCTGCCGGCCCGTGAGCTGTTAAGCATGTTTCAGGCCCAACATTGTTGGGGAACATAGTAATTTCAAAAAATTTCCTACGCACACACAAGATCATGGTGATGCATAGCAACGAGGGGAGAGTGTGATCTACGTACCCTTGTAGGCCGACAGCGGAAGCGTTAGCACAACGCGGTTGATGTAGTCGTACGTCTTCACGGCCCGACTGATCAAGCACCGAAACTACGGCACCTCCGAGTTTTAGCACACGTTCAGCTCGATGACGATCCCCGGACTCCGATCCAGCAAAGCGTCGGGGAAGAGTTCCGTCAGCATGACGGCGTGGTGACGATCTTGATGTTTTACCGTCGCAGGGCTTCGCCTAAGCACCGCTAAAATATTATCGAGGATTATGGTGGAAGGGGGCACCGCACATGGCTAAGAAAACGATCACGTGAATCAACTTGTGTGTCTAGGGGTGCCCCCTGCCCCCGTATATAAAGGAGCAAGGGGAGGAGGCCGGCCGGCCCCTATAGGCGCGCCAGGAGGAGTCCTCCTCCTAGTAGGAGTAGGACTCCTACTAGGAGGGGGAAAGAAGTGGGGAGGGAGAAGGAAAGGGGGGCGCCGCCCCCCTCTCCTAGTCCAATTCGGACCAAGGGGGGGAGGAGGCGCGCGGCCCACCCTGGCGCCCTTCTCTCTCTCCACTAAGGCCCATATGGCCCATTACTTCTCCCGATAGGGTTCCGGTAACCCTCCGGCTCTCCGGTTTTCTCCGAAATCACCCGGAACACTTCCGGTGTCCGAATATAGTCGTCCAATATATCAATCTTTATGTCTCGACCATTTCGAGACTCCTCGTTATGTCCGTGATCACATCTGGGACTCCGAACTAACTTCGGTACATCAAAACTCATAATCTCATAATATGACTGTCATCGAAACCTTAAGCGTGCGGACCCTACAGGTTCGAGAACAATGTAGACATGACCAAGACATGTCTCCGGTCAATAACCAATAGTGGAACCTGGATGCTCATATTGGCTCCCACATATTCTACGAAGATCTTTATCGGTCAGACCGCATAACAACATACGTTGTTCCCTTTGTCATCGGTATGTTACTTGCCCGAGATTCGATCGTCGGTATCTCAATACCTAGTTCAATCTCGTTACCGGCAAGTCTCTTTACTCGTTTCGTAATACATCATCTCGCAACCAGCTCATTAGTTGAAATGCTTGCAAGGCTTATGTGATGTGCGTTACCGAGAGGGCCTAGAGATACCTCTCCAACAATCGGAGTGACAAATCCTAATCTCGAAATACGCCAACCCAACATTTACCTTTGGAGACACCTGTAGAGCTCCTTTATAATCACCCAGTTACGTTGTGACGTTTGGTAGCACACAAAGTGTTCCTCCGGCAAATGGGAGTTGCATAATCTCATAGTCATAGGAACATGTATAAGTCATGAAGAAAGCAATAGCAACATACTAAACGATCGGGTGCTAAGCTAATGGAATGGGTCATGTCAATCACATCATTCTTCTAATAATGTGATCCCGTTGATCAAATGACAAAACATGTCTATGGTTAGGAAACATAACCATCTTGGATTAACGAGCTAGTCAAGTAGAGGCATACTAGTGACGTTTAGTTTGTCTATGTATTCACACAAGCATTATGTTTCCGGATAATACAATTCTAGCATGAATAATAAACATTTATCATGATATAAGGAAATAAAATAATAACATTATTATAGCCTCTAGGGCATATTTCCTTTAGTCTCCCACTTGCACTAGAGTCAATAATCTAGATTACACTGTAATGATTCTAACACCCATGGAGCTTTGGTGCTGATCATGTTTTGCTCGTGGAAGAGGCTTAGTCAACGGGTCTGCTACATTCAGATCCGTATGTATCTTGCAAATCTCTATGTCTCCCACCTGGACTAGATCCCTGATGGAATTGAAGCGTCTCTTGATGTGCTTGGTTCTCTCGTGAAATCTGGATTCCTTTGCCAAGGCAATTGCACCAGTATTGTCCAAAAGATTTTCATTGGACCCGATGCACTAGGAATGACACCTAGATCGGATATGAACTCCTTCATCCAGACTCCTTCGTTTGCTGCTTCCGAAGCAGCTATGTACTCCGCTTCACATGTAGATCCCGCCACAACGCTTTGTTTAGAACTGCACCAACTGACAGCTCCACCGTTTAATGTAAACACGTATCCGGTTTGCGATTTACAATCGTCCGGATCAATGTCAAAGCTTGCATCAACGTAACCATTTACAATGAGCTCTTTGTCCCCTCCATATATGAGAAACATATCCTTAGTCCTTTTCAGGTATTTCAGGATGTTCTTGACCGCTGTCCAGTGATCCACTCCTGGATTACTTTGGTACCTCCCTGCTAGACTTATAGCAAGACACACATCAGGTCTGGTACACAGCATTGCATACATGATAGAGCCTATGGCTGAAGCATAGGGAACATCTTTCATTTTCTCTCTTTCTTCTGCATTGGTCGGGGATTGAGTCTTACTCAATTTCACACCTTGTAACACAGGCAAGAATCCTTTCTTTGCTTGATCCATTTTGAACTTCTTCAAAACTTTTTCAAGGTATGTGCTTTGTGAAAGTCCAATTAACCGTCTTAATCTATCTCTATAGATCTTAATGCCCAATATGTAAGCAGCTTCACCGAGGTATTTCATTGAAAAACTCTTATTCAAGTATCCCTTTATGCTATCCAGAAATTCTATATCATTTCCGATTAGCAATATGTCATCTACATATAATATCAAAAATGCTACAGAGCTCCCACTCACTTTCTTGTAAATACAGGCTTCTCCAAAAGTCTGTACAAAACCAAATGCTTTGATCACACTATCAAAGCGTTTATTCCAACTCCGAGAGGCTTGCACCAGTCCATAAATGGATCGCTGGAGCTTGCACACTTTGTTAGCTCCCTTTGGATCGACAAAACCTTCCGGTTGCATCATATACAACTCTTCTTACAGAAATCCATTCAGGAATGCAGTTTTGACATCCATCTGCCAAATTTCATAATCATAAAATGCGGCAATTGCTAACATGATTCGGACAGACTTAAGCATCGCTACGGGTGAGAAGGTCTCATCGTAGTCAATCCCTTGAACTTGTCAAAAACCTTTTGCGACAAGTCGAGCTTTGTAGACAGTAACATTACCGTCAGCGTCAGTCTTCTTCTTAAAGATCCATTTATTCTCAATTGCTTGCTGATCATTGGGAAAGTCAACCAAAGTCCATACTTTGTTCTCATACATGGATCCCATCTTAGATTTCATGGCTTCAAGCCATTTTGCGGAATCTGGGCTCATCATCGCTTCTCCATAGTTCGTAGGTTCATCATGATCTAGTAGCATGACTTCCAGAATAGGATTACCATACCATTCTGGTGCGGATCTTACTCTGGTTGATCTACGAGGTTCAGTAGTATCTTGTTCTGAAGCTTCATGATCATCATCATTAGCTTCCTCACTAATTGGTGTAGGTGTCACAGAAACTGGTTTCTGTGATGTACTACTTTCCAATAAGGGAGCAGGTACAGTTACCTCATCAAGTTCTACTTTCCTCCCACTCACTTCTTTCGAGAGAAACTCCTTCTCTAGAAAGTTTCTGAATTTAGTAACAAAGGTTTTGCCTTCGGATCTGTGATAGAAGGTGTATCCAATAGATTCCTTTGGATATCCTATGAAGACACATTTCTCCGATTTGGGTTCGAGCTTATCAGGTTGAAGCTTTTTCACATAAGCATCGCAACCCCAAACTTTTAGAAACGACAACTTTGGTTTCTTGCCAAACCACAGTTCATAAGGCGTCGTCTCAATGGATTTTGATGGTGCCCTATTTAACGTGAATGCGGCCGTCTCTAGAGCATAACCCCAAAACGATAGCGGTAAATCAGTAAGAGACATCATAGATCGCACCATATCTAATAAAGTACGATTACGACGTTCGGACACACCATTACACTGTGGTGTTCCGGGTGGCGTGAGTTGCGAACCTATTCCGCATTGTTTCAAATGTACACCAAACTCGTAACTCAAATATTCTCCTCCACGATCAGATCGTAGGAATTTTATTTTCTTGTTACGATGATTTTCAACTTCACTCTGAAATTCTTTGAACTTTTCAAATGTTTCAGACTTATGTTTCATTAAGTAGATATACCCATATCTGCTTAAGTCATCTGTGAAGGTGAGAAAATAACGATATCCGCCACGAGCCTCAACATTCATCGGACCACATACATCTGTATGTATGATTTCCAATAAATCTGTTGCTCTCTCCATAGAACCGGAGAACGGTGTTTTTTTCATCTTACCCATAAGGCACGGTTCGCAAGTACCAAGTGATTCATAATCAAGTGATTCCAAAAGTTCATCAGTATGGAGTTTCTTCATGCGCTTTACACCGATATGACCCAAACGGCACTGCCACAAATAAGTTGCACTATCATTATCAACTCTGCATCTTTTGGCTTCAACATTATGAATATGTGTGTCACTACTATCGAGATTCAATAAGAATAGACCACTCTTTAAGGGTGCATGACCATAAAAGATATTACTCATATAAATAGAACAACCATTATTCTCTGATTTAAATGAATAACTGTTTCGCATCAAACAAGATCCAGATATAATGTTCAGGCTTAACGCTAGCACCAAATAACAATTATTTAGGTCTAATACTAATCCCGAAGGTAGATGTAGAGGTAGCGTGCCAACCGCGATCACATCGACTTTGGAACCATTTCCCACGCGCATCGTCACCTCGTCCTTAGCCAATCTTTGCTTAATCCGTAGTCCCTGTTTCGAGTTGCAAATATTAGCAACAGAACCAGTATCAAATACCCAGGTGCTACTGCTAGCATTAGTAAGGTACACATCAATAACATGTATATCACATATACCTTTGTTCACCTTGCCATCCTTCTTATCTGCCAAATACTTGGGGCAGTTCCGCTTCCAGTGACCAGTCTGCTTGCAGTAGAAGCACTCAGTTTCAGGCTTAGGTCTAGGTTTGGGTTTCTTATCTTGAGTAGCAACTTGCTTGCTGTTCTTTTTGAAGTTCCCCTTCTTCTTTCCTTTGCCCTTTTTCTTGAAACTAGTGGTCTTGTTGACCATCAACACTTGATGCTCCTTCTTGATTTCTACCTCCGCAGCTTTCAGCATTGCGAAGAGCTCGGGAATAGTCTTATTCATCCCTTGCATATTATAGTTCATCATGAAGCTCTTGTAGCTTGGTGGCAGTGATTGGAGAATTCTGTCAATGACGCAATCATCTGGAAGATTAACTCCCAATTGAATCAAGTGATTATTATACCCAGACATTTTGAGTATATGCTCACTGACAGAACTATTCTCCTCCATCTTGCAGCTATAGAACTTATTGGAGACTTCATATCTCTCAATCCAGGCATTTGCTTGAAATATTAACTTCAACTCCTGGAACATCTCATATGCTCCATGACGTTCAAAACGTCGTTGAAGTCCCGATTCTAAGCCGTAAAGCATGGCACACGGAACTATCGAGTAGTCATTAGCTTTGCTCTGCCAGACGTTCATAACATCTGGTGTTGCTCCAGCAGCAGGCCTGGCACCCAGCGGTGCTTCCAGGATGTAATTCTTCTGTGCAGCAATGAGGATAATCCTCAAGTTATGGACCCAGTCCGTGTAATTGCTACCATCATCTTTCAACTTTGCTTTCTCAAGGAACGCATTAAAATTCAATGGAACAACAGCACGGGCCATCTATCTACAATCAAACATAAACAAGCAAGATACTATCAGGTACTAAGTTCATGATAAATTTAGGTTCAATTAATCATATTACTGAAGAACTCCCACTTAGATAGACATCCCTCTAATCCTCTAAGTGATTACGTGATCCAAATCAACTAAACCATGTCCGATCATCACGTGAGATGGAGTAGTTTCATTGGTGAACATCACTATGTTGATCATATCTACTATATGATTCACGCTCGAGCTTTCGGTCTCCGTGTTCCGAGGCCATATCTGTATATGCTTGGGTCGTCAAGTATAACCTGAGTATTCCGCGTGTGCAACTGTTTTGCACCCGTTGTATTTGAACGTAGAGCCTATCACACCCAATCATCACGTGGTGTCTCAGCACGAAGAACTTTTGCAATAGTGCATACTCAGGGAGAACACTTCTTGATAATTAGTGAGAGATCATCTTATAATGCTACCGTCAATCAAAGCAAGATAAGATGCATAAAAGATAAGCATCACATGCAATCAATATAAGTGATATGATATGGCCATCATCTTCTTGTACTTGTGATCTTCATCTCCGAAGTACCGTCATGATCACCATCGTCACCGGCGCGACACCTTGATCACCATCGTAGCATCGTTGTCGTCTCACCAATCTTATTCTTCCACGACTATCGCTACCGTTTAGTGATAAAGTAAAGCATTACAGCGCAGTTGCATTGCATACAATAAAGCGACAACCATATGGCTCCTGCCAGTTGCCGATAACTCGGTTACAAAACATGATCATCTCATACAATAAAATTTAGCATCATGTCTTGACCATATCACATCACAACATGCCCTGCAAAAACAAGTTAGACGTCCTCTACTTTGTTGTTGCAAGTTTTACATGGCTGCTACGGGCTTAAGCAAGAACCAATCTTACCTACGCATCAAAACCACAACGATAGTTTGTCAAGTTGGTGCTGTTTTAACCTTCGCAAGGACCAGGCGTAGCCACACTCGGTTCAACTAAAGTTGGAGAAACTGACACCCGCTAGCCACCTTTGTGCAAAGCACGTTGGGAGAACCGGTCTCGCGTAAGCATACGCGTAATGTCGGTCTGGGCCGCTTCGTCCAACAATACCGCCGAACCAAAGTATGACATGCTGGTAAGCAGTATGACTTATATCGCCCACAACTCACTTGTGTTCTACTCGTGCATATAACATCAACACATAAAACCTAGGCTCTAATACCACTATTGGGGAACGTAGTAATTTCAAAAAAAAATTCCTACGCACACGCAAGATCATGGTGATGCATAGCAACGAGGGGACAGTGTGATCTACGTACCCTTGTAGACCGACAGCGGAAGCGTTAGCACAACACGGTTGATGTAGTCGTACGTCTTCACGGCCCGACCGATCAAGCACCGAAACTACGGCACCTCCGAGTTTTAGCACACGTTCAGCTCGATGACGATCCCCGGACTCCGATCCAGCAAAGCATCGGGGAAGAGTTCCGTCAGCACGACGGCGTGGTGACGATCTTGATGGTTTACCGTCGCAGGGCTTCGCCTAAGCACCGCTACAATATTATCGAGGATTATGGTGGAAGGGGGCACCGCACACGGCTAAGAAAACGATCACGTGGATCAACTTGTGTGTCTAGGGGTGCCCCTGCTCCCGTATATAAAGGAGCAAGGGGAGGAGGCCGGCCGGCCCCTATAGGCGCGCCAGGAGGAGTCCTCTTCCTAGTAGGAGTAGGACTCCTAGGAGGGGGAAAGAAGTGGGGAGGGAGAAGGAAAGGGGGGCGCCGCCCCCCTCTCCTAGTCCAATTCAGACCAAGGGGGGGAGGAGGCGCGCGGCCCACCCTGGCGCCCTTCTCTCTCTCCACTAAGGCCCATATGGCCCATTACTTCTCCCGGTAGGGTTCAGGTAACCCTCCGGCTCTCCGGTTTTCTCCGAAATCACCCGGAACACTTCCGGTGTCCGAATATAGTCGTCCAATATATCAATCTTTATGTTTCGACCATTTCGAGACTCCTCGTTATGTCCGTCATCACATCCGGGACTCCGAACTAACTTCGGTACATCAAAACTCATAATCTCATAATATAACTGTCATCGAAACCTTAAGCGTGCGGACCCTACGGGTTCGAGAACAATGTAGACATGACCGAGACATGTCTCCGGTCAATAACCAATAGCGGAACCTGGATGCTCATATTGGCTCCCACATATTCTATGAAGATCTTTATCGGTCAGACCGCATAACAACATACGTTGTTCCCTTTGTCATCGGTATGTTACTTGCCCGAGATTCGATCGTCGGTATCTCAATACCTAGTTCAATATCGTTACTGGCAAGTCTCTTTACTCGTTTCGTAATACATCATCTTGCAACCAACTCATTAGTTGCAATGCTTGCAAGGCTTATGTGATGTGCGTTACCGAGAGGGCCCAGAGATACCTCTCCAACAATCAGAGTGACAAATCCTAATCTCGAAATACGCCAACCCAACATTTACCTTTGAAGACACCTGTATAGCTCCTTTATAATCACCCAGTTACGTTGTGACGTTTGGTAGCACACAAAGTGTTCCTCCGGCAAACGGGAGTTGCATAATCTCATAGTCATAGGAACATGTATAAGTCATGAAGAAAGCAATAGCAACATACTAAACGATCGAGTGCCAAACTAATGGAATGGGTCATGTAAATCACATCATTCTTCTAATAATGTGATCCCGTTGATCAAATGACAACACATGTCTATGGTTAGGAAACATAACCATCTTTGATTAACGAGCTAGTCAAGTAGAGGCATACTAGTGACGTTTAGTTTGTCTATGTATTCACACAAGCATTATGTTTCCGGATAATACAATTCTAGCATGAATAATAAACATTTATCATGATATAAGGAAATAAAATAATAACATTATTATTGCCTCTAGGGCATATTTCCTTCAAACCTACATCGTGATTGCACGACGGCCCGATTATGTACCGTAATTTTACGGTTTGGCCGGTTTACTGCGAAGACATGATATATATACAGTAAAATAACTGCAGCATCGTGAATAAGAAAAAACCTAGACTATACAATAAAGAAAGTACAGCATATTACATCCACTGGGCATCAAAGTTCACCACTATGGTAATAAAGCACAAGCAGACATCAGATTACATACACTGGGCATCAAAGATCGCCACCAGTGCAAATAAACACGCCGACAAAATTATATACAAAACCGACAGTACTTCAATAGAGTTCAAGAAAGATTAGCCCTGCTGGGGAGCTGCAGCACAAGCAGCTGAGCAAGATGATGAGACTGTGCTTGTTCAACACTTATATCTTCCTCACTCTGAAATATAAACAAGCAGACAGATGACAGGTTTTGCACATAAAAGTATCAGTGCTGGCAATTCATCACATTTCTTACTGACGAATAAAGTTACACAGTTTAAAATTGCATTAACACTATATGGTATTGTTCAGGTCAAGACATGGCAGGAAATGACATTGTGAAGGAGTTGGCAGCTTCACGACACCACTGGATTACAGATCAAGAACTCATAAGTATCAATGGTTAGTGTGCTGTCAATTTATACCATTTCAGATTGGCTAATAAAGAGAAGGTTTAAATAATAGTAGAATGATATGACATTGTTCATAGTTAAGACATTGCAGAATATGACATTGTGCTGTAGTGGGTAGGTTCACCACACCACTAGATTACGGATGAAGAACAGAAGCATACATGCAGTGCAAAAGAAGATCACTTGCTCTGTATAGTTTAATTTACATGGTATGAAGAAGGAACTTGGTTGTACAACTGAAAACTTAAATTGAGAAAGGACAAACTTTTGTTTATGAACTACATAATAAACTTTAAGCAAGCAATTTGATGCAAACACCAAAAATAAACAGTTGTTGCAGTCATGCCTAACCAAATATATACAACAAAGTTTGAAGGCTTGAGATGGACAAACTTACATTATTGGTCAAGACAGGCTCTATAAAGGCCTTGTCCATGCTGATGGGGGGGGGGCAATTCAAGAAGTTTACCACAGAATCTTCTTCAAAAGCATTTGCCTTTATTCTACATTTTGTTAAGAGTAAATATAGATGTGATAATATATGAAAAATGGAGAATATTTAAGATAAGATGAAGAGTGATGCTACATAACCAAGTAGTTATAAATGTAAGTGCAGCGATACAGGCAAAAGGTACAGCCAAGAGCAATGCACAGCTAAACTTCTTCAGTACCAACCTTATGGTAAGAGTAAATATAGATCTGATATGTAGAAAATGGAGGGAAAAGGAAAATAAGTTGCAGAGTGATGGTACATGAACAACTACCTGTCATTATAAGTACACTTATAAAGGACAACATGTACTTACAAGAACAATGCAGAGCTAAAAAACATTGGCATTGGATATATTCTACACTAATGTAACCATTCATACAGATCAGATAATTTGGAGCAAACAATTGATAAGCAAGCTATCATGCATACTGCTGTCACATAATGAACCAGGTATGTATGAAAGTACAGTGATACATGACAGCAGGTACTAACAAGAGCAAAGCAGCGGGCAACGTATTTGCGATATCCTGTCGTTCTTGTCAAACCGGAATTCTTCTTCGAGCAGATTTCCTGCAAAAAAGATCTGTAAGGCATATGCGGAAAACTAGAAGTTCAAATTGTGATGTGATTTCATAGACAATACCTCATCCTGGGAACAAGACCAGTGCATAACAAGGTTTTTCCATTCAATGTCTTCTAAATTTAGCACAGGAGACTTCACCAGAAATTCCTTTATAGACTTGCCATCAAAGTGTGATTTCCTCAGGTAACACCGATACTGCTGCAATGCTTCCTTGAAAAGCACAAGCAAGCTTTGCTCGTCATGACTATCTAGATTGACCCTCGCCTAGTTACAACAATGTAATGTAAATCACTGATGTGTTCAATAAGCAGAAAACAGGAAAATGATAACCATGAATAATAGCACTTACACGTAAGTTGGACAGGAAGATGTGAAAATGGTGTTTGTCTTCATAATAATCTTCCCATGATGGGAATATATGCACGCAGTCCCTAACAACATTGGAAGCATTGTCTTTTAAACTGGGAATAAATGGAATGGGGTTCCAATCTGCAGGAATTGGCCGTCTCTGCGGTTGGGATAGGTCTTCGGCCGGTGGACTTGCTGTACTTTTTGCTGGAGTGGGATTTTTCTGTGGTACAGCTAGTGCTATGGCAAATGAAATCGGTATACCTTTTGCTGGAGTGTAGGTCCTGTGTGGTGGGGCTAGTGGTGTGGCCAGTGAAGTATGGGTATAGTCTGCTGGAGTCGGTCCTACATTTTGTGTCACTGGTTGTACATCCAATATAAGTGGGATGCTGTCTGATTTCTCCGGCACCACCACGTTTTTCAAGGACTTTGCTGGTGCTCCTTTAGGTTCGGCAATCACCCTCTTCCTTTTTGATGTCTGATGGACAAGAACAACATTTGAGTGGAAAAATATGGTATGATGACAGATGGAATATGTATTGATAATGGATGGGCATGGCATCTCGACATATATGATGAGTAAACTAAGCAGATGGTGGTGCAACAAAGTAGAAGAAATGCAAGACAACATATGCAAGATACCCGCAATCAATAAAACATTGCCAAATTAGAACAGGCACCTTGATCGGTGAACAGGACAGGCCATATGCCTTTGACTCCTCAAGGTTAGAATAGTCATTAGGATCATATTCTGAACAAGAATCAACAGGTGGGGAGCGTATGAGTTTCATTGCATCCAGAATGGCACTCAGTGCCTTGGTGCCAGTTTTGTAAGTCATTGCAGTGTTTAGCTTCAAGAGTGGACTGCTGCTAGTGCGACACAAAGCAGCTACACAGATCATAGTGTAGATATAACGGGAAAACCTTAAGCATCAGAGTAAAATCAGCAAAGTGGAACTTGCTGGAATATATGTGCTAGTATTGCCAGTACGGCTAGAAAGGCTTCGGATACCAGCTCTCTTCAAGTGAAGGTGCGGTACTGTTAATATCAGTGTAACTCTCAAAGGCGACATAGCTCCCCGCATTTCCTTGCTATTCTTATAGGATTCAAGTGGGCAGGCCACTACAAATCCTATTCCTATGTTTACAAGATCCTACGAATCAAAGAGGCTCAGAGTGTCCATCACAACCGACCGTATAGACCTCTACACTGCAAATGTCCCTGCTCATCTTCAGTACAAGGAACATACTGTACTACTATCATACTCCCTCCGTTCCGAAATATAAGTCTTGGCAGAGATTTCCACAATGGATCACATATAGATGTATCCAGATACATTTCAGAGTGTCGATTCACTCATTTTGCTCCATATGTAGTCCATGGTGGAATCTATACAAAGACTTGTATTTAGGAATGGAGAGAGTACATATTAAAGAAGAATGGAAGAGGAACATGGTAAAGAAGAGTAAGCCGATTTTGGATAATAAAATGTTGGTTGCGCAGTGCCCACACATGATGAACCAGAGCGCATTAAGAATGCAACTCCCAGCTGTCTCTTGACCATTTCAGGCAGTTGGATGAAGATCCTACGTCTGCTAACCCTTCTTCTTCCTCGTCTCTGATTCTTCCCATACATAACACCGCACGGGCCACCGGCCAGACCACCGGCCCCACCGCCTGTGTCCCTCCGCCACCCCCACCCCACCCTGCCCCAACCCCCACCCGCGTCGAGTTTTCTTCGTTCGGTGAGGCCCCACAACCACCCGAGCCCCTTCGATCGCACCGGCGAACTCCGGCGAGCTCTGAAAAATTGAGTGACCCAATTTTGAAATTTAGTCTACTGTGATTTAACTAGTGTGGAATATAAAAGGGGAAAACCATAAGCATTGGGAGTATAGTGTTGAGCGTGCCATGGCGGATCTGAAGGTGCAAATCGGATAAAGGCAACTTCGCAACCAAGACAAGAAATCAGAGTAAGCAGTGGCGATCTATTTTCTTGCTGCGATAAATAAGTTGAGCAGATACGAAAGAGTACCGCCGCTGGTGCGGCGCCGTGTACGCATCTGCTGAGAATTTGACGGTGCTGCGGTAGTGATGGCTATCAGCGGCGTGGAAGCAGATCTAGGAGGGTAGACGGTGGCGGAGGGGCGCGGTGGACGAGACGGTCGTAGGAGCGGCGCCGGCAAGGTGGACGACGGTGGGGATGAAGCGAGAGGACGGGATGCAAGGATCCCGGTCCGAAGCCGTGGATGAGAGAGGTCGATCTGTTGTAATGGACGGTGGCGTTGGGGTATCAGCTCTGGAATGGTGGAGGAGGACGGGGGTGGATGGGGTGGCGGACAGCGGCGGACGGAGGAGGGTGGGGTGGAGAGGGTGTTTTGGCACCCACGGAGCACGAATGGGGAAAAGGGAGGTAGAGAGGAAGGGGGAACCATGTATTTAGGGTGCGCTTGTCTCAAATGCGAGGAAATTTACAAACTTAGCCCCCATTTCAAATTTCTACTACATCACAGCAACATTAGTCGGTTGGGGATAGGACGGTAATCTCGCATACACCGAATATTTGCCAACGAGAGTTGGTTTTTGGCGCCCACCGTGTATGAATATGAATCGGGGAGGGAGTTGATTTTGGCTGAGGACACACTGTGTTTTAGCTCCCACCGTGTATGAATCCGGGTGAGAGGTGGTTACGTCACGTTTGGGTGAAATTACAAACCTACACCTATCGAAACCTATAGAAATCCAGCAGATAGGCTTTGCGTGGCAGGGATAGGCAGTAGTGATTTCCATCTCGCAGATTTTGGTTTCGGGCGGTTACTGCGACTTTCCCCGCTTCGTTCAAATTTTGCAGAGTGCACGTTTACTATGCCAACTCAATTCGAATCCCGTTTGTATTCTATTTTTTTCGGGCAGGATCCATTTTCAATTGGAATTACATTCTATATACATCATTTTTTATATATACTTTCAAAAGCACAACAAAGAATTCCGCTCCTTTATATGTATAATATGATTTACAAATACAACGATCTCGAAATCTTAAGGTTGAATTCAAAAAAAATTAACCAAATTATGTTCTACTAAAATGTATGGATCAGTAATATCTACATGTTAAATAACATAGATGTGCATGAATTCATATGAGTATGCATGTTTGATAGATCAATTTTGGTTCGAGTATTGTAACATCCCAAATTTTCAATTTGGAATGTTATACATAGATCATCCATGCATATCATGATTTATTGCATTTCCGTTCGCAATCCTCGAAATCCTAAGCAACTCAAGGACCCATGGAGAGAGTTGGGGATTTTCCGGTTTTCATATTTGATTTTTATCAACTAATTAAACGAGGATTTTGATTTTAATAATTTTTCTCTCCGAAAAATATATCATATTAAATCAAATGAGTGGAGATAATATGACTTCTCCAAAATAGTTGAAATATAGGAAGAAAAAAATTTAAAATCATTTATTGGATTTTATTTGGTTTTATTCGGATTTTATTTGCATTAGAAAAATTGTACGTTTTCAAAATTGCATTTTAGGGCCAAGAAAATATTCAACTCGTCCTAAATATTTTATTTACACGGTGAAAATTTGTTTTGGCATTTTTAGATTTTTATTTATTTTTCTAGGATTTTTCTTCTCTCGGCGGTATTATATATATATATATATATATAAAAATCCCGCACCCGACTGGGCCTAGGGCCCAGCTGAGCAAGGCCGGCCCAGCCGCCGCCGCCGACTCGGACGAAGAGTCCGAGCCGGACTCCGTCGCCGCCGCCTTGCCCCCTCCTCCAAGCCGCCCCACCCCGCCCCCTTTATATACGCGTCGCCCGAGCCCGCCCAGTGCCACCATCGCCGCCTCCCGCACCCCGCCCGAGTCACGCCACGCCTCCCGCCGCCGCCGAGCCCCACCGCCGCCGCTGCAGCGCGCCGCCACCGCCTGCCGCCCGCGCCGCCGCCGCACCCCGCCGCCCCGCGAGCCGCCGCCCCGCGGCCCAAGCCCTTGCCGGAGCCCCTCGCCGGAGGTAGCCGCCGGATCCAACCGCCGGTTTTTCTTAAAAACCATTCGTTTTTTTTCAAAACCCTAGTTTTCGTTTTTTTAAATAGATCGGTTTTTCTCCGGTTTATTTATTTAGCGAGCGTTCGCTCGTTCGTTCGTTTTAACGAACACGTTCTTCGTTTAGATCCAGATAACGAACCTTCGTTCGTTAATCTTTTCGTCGTTTTTCTTTTTCTTGGATTTATTCCACGATTTTTCTGATCGTGATTTCTGACCCGATCTTAATTTCTGTTTATCTTTTCGCTCGTTTATCGGAATTAGGCGATTCAAGCGCCTGGAGTTTCGTCTCGAAACCCTCTTTCCGGTTAATCAACTCAAACAAGTTTTTGCTACTCTAAAATTTGACCTAAGTTCGTATTAGTAAACAAAGTGGTTTTCTTTTTCCGTTTGACTTTCGTTGCTTCGTTTGATTTGATTCTTTTTGCGTACCGGAGTTCTTAAGTTGAACTTTCTAGTCAACCTCTCTTATTTGAGTTTTGCTTGTGCATCGTTGCTTGTTACTTATGTATGTTATTGTTTGCTTGCGATAGAATTCCCGTAGTGCGAAGCGTGTTACTACGAGTCTCTAGGATTCGCGGATCGTCAGCAAGGCAAGTAACACTTTGATCATGTCCCATTATTACCCAGTTTTAAGCATTAGTTCCAATCCTCAAACGTTGCATGATTAGGATGTCATTAACTTGTGGGTTGGGAAGTAGTTGCTGAGGTAGAACCTATTGCCCTGTATTATTCAAACCCTTGGGAGTTACTTCTACGTATTTCTTATGTTGCTATGCTATGCTCGTAGACGTGATTTGGGTTTGAGTGAAATTCATGACAGATGTCAGATTGTTAATTAATGGTTCAACTTAAGGTGGCAACTTAATCAAACAACTGGGTGGATTGAGGCACCTAGGGAACCCAGTGTTGTCTATTTTTTTGGAAATCCCGGGGTACCCGTGTGATCTTCCTATGGACCGCCACCCAGGCTCAAAGGGAACTGAGATGATTCATGCTAGAAACTTCCGTGTGCAGCCACAAGCTATTATGGGCTCTAGCATAGTTGAGTAAGTTACGTGAAGCTCTTGAAGAGGTAGATCAGCAGGTAGTGGGTTTGGTAGGTTTGGTATGGTCTACCAGGAGTAGAGACTTAACATTTCTGAAAGACTGTGTCTCGGTTATCCGTTTGTCAAACACCATGTAGTGCGAGAAATCCAACGGAGGCGATCGAGTCTTGTGGGGAAAAGTGCGCAAACCTCTGCAGAGTGTACAATCTAATAATGGTTAGCCGCGTCCCCGGTTATGGACAATTCTTGAGTATCTAGTACTTGGGTTATCACATGTATCTCACCATGTTTAATTAATACTGTTGGGTTGTTAATCACTTCAATTGGGATTGAGTTGGGGGTACCTTCTCAATGATGTTTCAACCACCATGATAGTTAAATTAAAATCTATTCCTTTGTTGTAGGGAAGAATTGGCTTTTCGCAAAAACTATAACCATACAGCTTTCCACCAGCCATATATGCATGTAGTGATAGCATTATTCTGTTTCTGCTCTACTGTGTTATATTGCCAGCATATTCCATGTGCTGACCCGTTTTCGGGCTGCAACATATTATCTTGCAGACTTTTCAGATGAGGAGTAAGGTTCGTTAGGTCGTTGCCGTGCAGCTCATCTATGCCGTTGGAGTTGATGGACTCACTTTATCTTCCAAGCCTTCCGCTGTTATCGCATTAGATGACCTTAAGCCATATTATTGTAATAAGTTCTCTCTTAGACTTTTCGATGTAATAAGTGTGTGATTGCTACTCTGTTATAAATCCTCGAGTACTGTGTGTGTCAGCATTACCGATCCAGGGATGACACTGAAGCACAGAGACTTGACCATCTGAGGTCGGGTCGCTACAAGATGGTATCAGAGCACACGCTGAGTGTAGGACACGACCACTAAGATAAACCCTAGGTCACACTTCTCTACTCATTTTTGACTCCTCTCCATTTTCTACTCTTTAGGATGGCGGAGATAAAGAACAAGTTTGCACAACCGGATGAAGATACACCTTTTGGACGTCACCTGAAGGAAGTCACTAGGTACTTGAACATTGGAATACCAAGCTTCACCGGGACGTACAACGCCACTTTACCAGAAGAAGAGCGCTGGATGATTCAAGTACAAGTTCTAGGAAGGACGTTCTCGCCAACCTCTAAACCCATAGAATTTTCCTTCGACGCACCAACCTGGAGTTTAAGAAAGAGTATGGCAGCTCACATCACCATGGGACACATTGGAGAAGTGTATCACAGGGATCTCCAGGACACTATCTACCAAATATGTGGGCGCCGAGATGAGCAATGGGCAGTAATCAGCACTAAGAAGGATAAATCCATTGCAGCTTTCATCCAGGAGTTAAACCAGCACATTCGATGTCAGGAGAACCAGATGTGTGCGGACATGATGGACTTGAAGAAGGCGAAGACTAGGATCATCGAACTGGAGGAAGAACTCAAGTTTACCCGCGATGGATATGAGGAGGAAATCAAGACCCTACTGGAGAAGAATGACGACCTAGTCAAGAAGATCGGAGTATTCATGGGAGGACCAGCACCGGGAGTAGAAGACGACGATTCCACTTGCTCAGACAACTACATCTTCATCGACGACACCGACTCCGCCCCTAGTGATGATGACTTTGAACACGAAGCTGGAGTAGACATCATGGAGTCTTCCACCAATCAAAATTTCTAGATGGCCACCAACTATTAGTAGTATTTCCCCCATGTATATAGTAGTAGTGAGCACTTTTGCGATAGTTCTAGACCGTTTGTATGCCCTTGCTTGATTGATTGAGTGAAATGATTGTGTTTGTCTCATGTGCATATGGGTAGTGCTTTCTCATTAGACCCCTTTTCTATTATAATCTCTTCCATCTAAACCCATCAGATGCCTCCGAGACGTGACACCGGTTTTGCCTTCCCGCCGGAGCTCACCCAGTTGATCCAGCAGCAGAATGCCTTGATGCAATTGCTAGTTCAGAACCAGGGCAACAACAACAACAACCCACCGCCAATGGACAACCTAGCCCGTTTTCTAAGGTTACAGCCGCCGGTGTTTTCCAGTAGCACCGAGCCTATAGTTGCTGATGATTGGCTACGCCATATTGGAAGGTATTTGACCACCGCAAGTTGCACAGATGCTGAGAGGGTGCACTTTGTCGCACATTAATTGGATGGACCAGCAGCCTCATGGTGGGAGAATTACACAGCCACTTTTCCTGTAGCCAATGTCACTTGGGACCAGTTTCAGCAAGCTTTCCGCACCGCCCATGTCTCAACTGGAGCTATGCAGATGAAGAAGCGGGAGTTTCGCAACCTACGCCAGGGGAACCATACTGTGGCTCAGTACGTGGATGAGTTTAGCAAGTTATCACGCTATGCCCCTGATGATGTGGCCACATATGCCGCGAAGCAGGAGAAGTTTATGGAAGGGCTGAATGATGAGATGAGCATGCAGTTGATGGTAGCAACCTTCAACAACTACCAAGACTTGGTAGATAAGGCTCCTATGATTGAAGGGAAAGAACAGCAGATTGAGAGCCGCAAGAGAAAGTATGGACAAGGGAAGTATAACTCAGGAGCTCAGCAGAAGCCTCGCCTAACCCCGAACTCGGGAGGACTTGTTCATAACCATGAAGGTCACAACCACACTGGAGGAGGATCACATAACCACAGTGGTGCTAAGAATGGGAATGGGAACGAAGCTAACAACAATCAGAACCGCTCCAACCCGTCCACTCCCGCCAAAAGAGACTTAAGTCAGGTTACCTGTTTTAAGTGCGGGAAGACAGGGCACTATGCCAATGATTGCCCCGAAGGAAGGAATGGAAATGGAAGCGCTGGGAAGAATCCCAATCCATTCAATAAAGGACAAGTGAACCACGTTAACGTGGAGGAGGTTGAAGAGCAGCCAGACGCGGTGATAAGTAAGTTTTTGGTTAAGTCATTTACCGCTCTTGTTCTTTTCGATACTGGTCCATCGCATTCATACATATCAAGGGGATTCGTGGATAAGTTTAAACTACCAACCCAAACCCTTAGGACCCCTCTTTTAGTGAGTTCACCCGGATCAGAATATATGGCTAGCCGATGGTGTGACCAGATACCCTTAACCATTGGCACACATGTGTTTCCGTCCGACCTAATTATCTTGGAGTCGCAAGGATTGGATGTGATATTGGGTATGGACTGGATGTCAAAGTATGGAGGAAGCATTGACTATGCGAGTAAGTCGATTTATCTCACCACCCCGGAGGGAAAAAGGATTAAGTATGTGTCTAGGCATGTTCCTAAAACAAACCAAGTGAATGCCCTTACGGGAGTTGTTCAGGAGGAAGTGCCGGTAGTAAAGGATTACCCGGATGTTTTCCCAGAGGAGTTACCAGGCATGCCACCGGACAGAGATTTTGAGTTTTTGATAGGGCTGTTACCAGGAACAGGACCAATATCCAAGAGACCCTGTCGGATGCCCGCAAATGATCTGGAGGAAATTAAGAAACAGATCAAGGAGTTATTGGAGAAAGGATACATCCGAAGAAGTTCATCACCTTGGGGAGCCCCAGTACTTTTGGTTGAGAAGAAGGATAAATCCCTAAGGATGGTTGTTGATTATCGAGCCTTGAATGAAGTGACGATAAAGAACAAGTACCCACTGCCGATGATCAATGATCTGTTTGATCAGTTGCAAGGAGCTAAAGTGTTCTCAAAGATCGATTTATGATCAGGGTATCATCAGTTGAAGATACGAGAGAAGGACATACCAAAGACGGCGTTCACAACGCGATATGGATTATACGAGTACACGGTCATGTCGTTTGGACTGACTAACGCCCCTGCCTATTTCATGAGCATGATGAACAAGGTGTTCATGGAGTATTTGGACAAGTTTGTTGTGGTGTTTATTGATGATATCATGGTATACTCGAAGAATAAGGAGGAGCACAAAGAGCATTTGCATTTAGTTCTCGAGAAGCTCAGGGAACACCAGTTGTATGCTAAGTTTAGCAAATGTGAGTTTTGGCTGAAGGAAGTCAGATTCCTGGGACATGTTATATCAGGAGAAGGTATAGCAGTAGACCCCAGCAAGGTTCAGTCAGTCACTGAATGGTTGGCACCCACCTCAGTTAGCAAGATCCACAGTTTTCTTGGACTCGCAGGATACTACCGGAGATTCATTGAGAATTTTTCCAAGATTGCAAAACCAATGACTGAACTATTGAAGAAGGATACCAAGTTTAAATGGATAGAAGATTGTGAAGCAAGTTTCCAGGAGTTGAAGAAACGTTTGACTACAGCCCCAGTGCTAGTACTGCCAGATATACATAAGGAGTTCCAAGTGTATTGCGACGCCTCTCGCTTAGGACTTGGATGTGTGCTTATGCAGGACGGAAGAGTTGTTTCATATGCCTCACGACAACTAAAACCTCATGAGTTGAGTTATGTTACGCATGATTTGGAGCTAGCAGCCGTAGTACATGCGTTGAAGACTTGGAGACATTACCTTATTGGAAACCGTTGTGATGTGTACACGGATCACAAGAGTTTGAAGTAAATCTTCACCCAGAAGGAGCTGGACCTTAGGCAGAGGAGATGGTTGGAGCTTATAAAGGATTATGACATGAGGCTACACTATCATCCAGGAAAGGCCAATGTCGTAGCAGACGCATTGAGTCGGAAGAGTTATGCAAATATCCTTGAAAGTAAAGGACTGCCGAAGGAATTAGCAAAGGACATCATGGAACTTCGATTAGAGATTGTACCTAGAAGGTTCATTGCCATAATGGAGGTTCAGTCAACATTGCTGGACAAGATTCGAGAAGCTAAGAAAGATGATAAAGAAATTGCCGAGATAAAGGAGAAGATGGGCAAAGGAAAGGCCAAAGGTTTTCGTGAGGATGAGCACGATACCCTATGGTTTGAGGACCGAATTTACGTGCCCAATAATCAGGAGATCAGAAAGTTAATACTTCAAGAGGCGCATGACTCACCATACTCGATACACCCCGGAAACACCAAGATGTATTTGGATTTGAAGGAACGTTTCTGGTGGACTGGTATGAAGAAGGATATTGCCGAGTATGTAGCCGTATGTGATGTATGTCAGAGAGTTAAGGCAGAACATCAGAAGCCAGCAGGACTGGTACAGCCTATGCCGATACTCGAATGGAAGTGGGATAAACTTGGCATGGACTTTATCACCGGATTACCCAGGACTAAAGCAGGATATGATTCCATATGGGTAGTAGTTGATCGTTTGACCAAAATAGCTCACTTCATCCTAGTGAAAACCACCTATACAAGTGCAAGCTTGGCCAAGATCTATATGTCGAGGATCGTATGTCTGGGTGGAGTTCCGAGGACCATCATATCGGATCGAGGAAAACAGTTTACTTGAAAGTTTTGGCATCAGTTACACCAGACTTTGGGAACGAGATTGGAGTTTAGTTCAGCGTTTCACCCGCAGACAGATGGACAGACTGAGAGAGTCAATCAAATTTTGGAGGACATGTTGAGAGCCTGTGCGCTAGATTATGGATCTAGTTGGGATGACAATTTGCCGTATGTAGAGTTATCATACAACAATAGCTACCAAGCCAGTTTGAAGATGGCACCATTTGAAGCCCTGTATGGACGCAGGTGCAGAACACCGTTGATGTGGGATGAGGTAGGAGACCAACAGTTGTTTGGACCAGACTTGATTAAAGAATCTGAGGAGAAGGTAAAACTGATCCGAGACCGACTGAAGATTGCTCAGTCCAGGCAGAAGAGTTATGCAGACTTAAAACGCAAGGAGGTAACCTACGAAATTGGAGATAGAGCATATCTGCGAGTATCGCCCTTGCGAGGAGTGAAACGTTTTGGAGTTAAAGGAAAGTTAGCCCCGAGATTTGTAGGACCGTATCGCATTTTGGAACGGATGGGAGAACTTGCCTACAAGTTGGAGTTACCTGAGGGATTTTCAGGAGTCCACGACGTGTTCCACGTTTCATAGCCGAAGAAGTGTCATGCTGAGATGGCTGATATACCATTAAGAGATACAGTACCCTTGGAGGCGATTCAGTTGGACAGTGATTTGACTTACGAGGAGAAGCCAGTTAAGATTCTTGAGTTTGCCAGCAGAGTCACCCGTAGTAAGGTTACAAGTTTTGCAAAGTTTAGTGGAGCCACCATACCGAGGATGAAGCCACCTGGGAACGAGAGGATGATCTCCGCAAGGACCACCCATACCTATTTTCTAGCCAACCCGAATCTCAAGGGTGAGATTCATCTTAAGGGGGGTAGGTTTGTAACATCCCAAATTTTCAATTTGGAATGTTATACATAGACCATCCATGCATATCATAATTTATTGCATTTCCGTTCCGCAATCCTTGAAATCCTAAGCAACTCAAGGACCCACGGAGAGAGTTGGGGATTTTCCGGTTTTCATATTTGATTTTTATGAACTAATGAAACGAGGATTTTGATTTTAATAATTTTTCTCTCCGAAAAATATTTCATATTAAATCAAATGAGTGGAGATAATATGACTTATCCAAAATAATTGAAATATTGGAGGAAAAATATTAAAATAATTTATTGGATTTTATTTTCTTTTATTCGGATTTTATTTGCACTAGAAAAATTACACGTTTTCAAAATTGCATTTTAGGGCCAAGAAAATGTTCAACTCGTCCTAAATATTTTATTTAGACGGTAAAAATTTGTTTTCGCATTTTTAGATTTTTATTTATTTTTCTAGGATTTTTCTTCAGTCGGCGGTATTATATATATAAAAAAAATCCCGCGCCCGACTGGGCCTAGGGCCCAGCCGAGTCAGGCCGGCCCAGCCGCCGCCGCCGCCGACTCGGACGAAGAGTCCGAGCCGGACTCCGTCGCCGCCGCCTTGCCCCCTCCTCCAAGCCGCCCCACCCCGCCCCCTTTATATACGCGCCGCCCGAGCCCCCCCAGCGCCACCATCGCCGCCTCCCGCACCACGCCCCGAGCCGCGCCGCGCCTCCCGCCGCCACCGAGCCCCGCCGCCGCCGCCCGCCGCGCGCGCCGCCGCTGCACCCCGCTGCCCCGCGAGCCACCGCCCCGCCGCCCAAGCCCTCGCCGGAGGTAGCCGCCGGATCCAACCGCCGTTTTTTCTTAAAAACCATTTGGTTTTATTTTTTTAAATCCCTAGTTTTCGTTTTTTTAAATAGATCGGTTTTTCTCCGGTTTATTTATTTAGCGAGCGTTCGCTCGTTCGTTCGTTTTAATGAACGCGTTCTTCGTTTAGATCCAGATAACTGTAGGATCGAAAGTATGTCTAGAGGGGGGTGATTAGACTACTTGACCAAATAAAAACTTAACCTTTTCCCAATTTTAGTTCTTGGTAGATTTTAGCTATTTTAAGATAAGTCAAGCAATCATCACATAATTCAAGCAAGCATGCAAAGAGTATATTGGCAGCGGAAAGTAAAGCATGTAACTTGCAAGAATGTAAAGGGAAGGGTTTGGAGAATTCAAACGCAATTGGAGACACGGATGTTTTTCCCGTGGTTCGGATAGGTGGTGCTATCCTACATCCACGTTGATGGAGACTTCAACCCACAAAGGGTAACGGTTGCGCGAGTCCACACAGGGCTCCACCCAAGGGTAACGGTTGCGCGAGTCCACACAGGGCTCCACCCAAGGGTAACGGTTGCGCGAGTCCACACAGGGCTCCACCCACGAAGGGTCCACGAAGAAGCAACCACCCACAAAGGGTCCATGAAGAAGCAACCTTGTCTATCCCACCATGGCCATCGCCCACACAGGACTTGCCTCACTAGCGGTAGATCTTCACGAAGTAGGCGATCTCCTTGCCCTTACAAACTCCTTGGTTCAACTCCACAATCTTGTCGGAGGCTCCCAAGTGATACCTAGCCAATCTAGGAGACACCACTCTCCAAGAAGTAACAAATGGTGTGTAGGTAATGAACTCCTTGCTCTTGTGCTTCAAATGATAGTCTCCCCAACACTCAACTCTCTCTCATAGGATTTGGATTTGGTGGAAAGAAGATTTGAGTGGAAAGCAACTTGGGAAGGCTAGAGATCAAGATTCATATGGTAGGAATGGAATATCTTGGTCTCAGCACATGAGTAGGTGGTTCTCTCTCAGAACATATGAGTAGGGATAGTTGCACTTTCAATAACGAATGTTCGTTCGTTAATTTGTTTGTCGTTTTTCTTTTTCTCGGATTTATTCTGTGATTTTTCTGATCGTGATTTCTGATCCGATCTTAATTTCTGTTTATGTTTTCGCTCATTTATCGGAATTAGGCGATTCAAGCGCCTGGAGTTTTGTCTCGAAACCCTCTTTCCGGTTAATCAACTCAAACAAGTTTTTGCTACTGTAAAATTTGACCTAAGTTCAGATTAGTAAACGAAGTGGTTTTCTTTCGCCGTTTGACTTTCGTTGCTTTGTTTGATTTGATTCTTTTTGCGTACCGGAGTTCTTAAGTTGAACTTTCTAGTCAACCTCTCTTATTTGAGTTTTTCTTGTGCATCGTTGCTTGTTACTTATGTATGTTATTGTTTGCTTGCGATATAATTCCCGGAGTGCGAAGCGTGTTACTACGAGTCTCTAGGATTCGCGGATCGTCAGCAAGGCAAGTAACACTTTGATCATATCCCATTATTACCCAGTTTTATGCATTAGTTCCAATCCTCAAACATTGCATGATTAGGATGCCACTAACTTGTGGGTTGGGAAGTTGTTGCTGAGGTAGAACCTATTGCCCTGTATTATTCAAACCCTTGGGAGTTACTTCTACGTATTGCTTATGTTGCTATGCTATGCTCGTAGACGTGGTTTGGGTTTGAGTGAAATTCATGAAAGATATGAGATTGTTAATTAATGGTTCAACTCAAGGTGGCAACTTAATCAAACAACTGGGTGGATTGAGGCACGTGGGGAACCCAGTGTTGTCTGTATTTTTTTGGAAATCCCGGGGTACCCGTGTGATCTTCCTATGGACCGCCACCCAGGCTCAAAGGGAACTGAGATGATTCATGCTAGAAACTTCCATGTGCAGCCACAAGCTATTATGGGCTCTAGCATAGTTGAGTAAGTTACGTGAAGCTCTTGAAGAGGTAGATCAGCAGGTAGGGGGTTTGGTAGGGTTTGTATGGTCTACCCGGAGTAGAGAGTTAACGTTTCTGAAAGACTGTGTCTCGGTCATCCGTTTCTCAAACACCATGTAGTGCGAGAAATCCAATGGAGGCGATCGAGTCTTATGGGGAAAAGTGCGCAAACCTCTGCAGAGTGTACAATCTAATCATGGTTAGCCGTGTCCCTGGTTATGGACAATTCTTGAGTATCTAGTACTTGGGTTATCACATGTATCTCACCATGTTTAATTAATATTGTTGGGTTGTTAATCACTTAAATTGGGATTGAGTTGGGGGTACCTTCTCAATGATGTTTCAGTCACCATGATAGTTAAATTGAAATCTATTCCTTTGTTGTAGGGAAAAATTGGCTTTTCGCAAAAACTATAACCATACAGTTTTCCACCAGCCATATATGCATGTAGTGATAGCATTATTCTGTTTCTGCTCTACTGTGTTATATTGCTAGCATATTCCATGTGCTGACCCATTTTCGCGCTGCAACGTATTATGTTGCAGACTTTTCAGACGAGGAGTAAGGTTCGTTAGGTCGTTGCCGTGCAGCTCAGCTATGCCGTTGGAGTTGATGGACTCACTTTATCTTCCAAGTCTTCCGCTGTTATCGCATTGGATGGCCTTAAGCCATATTATTGTAATAAGTTCTCTCTTAGACTTTTCGATGTAATAAGTGTGTGATTGCTACTCTGTTATAAATCCTCGAGTACTGTGTGTGTCAGCATTACCGATCCAGGGATGACACTGAAGCACAGAGACTTGACCATCTGAGGTCGGGTCGCTACAAGTATGGATTACATGTATCATCATCTCGAATTCAAATATTTGAATCCCTTTTTTGTTCACTCCTTTCACGCCCATCTCTCTCGCATGGATGCTCCTTCAGGTAGCTATCACTCTCTTTTCTCCAGCTCACCCGCACGCTCACTTCATGTTTCTCCTATCCTCGCAAACATGGTCTCTCGACGTGTCCCTTGAGAAGTGTCACACTCTCCCTATCATTATACATTACACGGTTTTCATTATCTCTCACGTCTCTACTGTTCTCTGGTATCAATCGGTACCTAAGCTTTCTTTTTCACCGCCACACACACAGTCTCCACTCGTCTTTAATTTTGTCTTTCTCTCTATGGGATTCTCTCACACACCCTATATGTATCTACATATGACTCATACCACTAAAATTACTCTCTCTCTCTCTCTCCTATAGACACAACATTTGTTGCGGTCTCCTTTTCGTCTCCATCCCAGACTGACATTATTCATTTTTTTACCGATCAAACAACCCCGACTACCGTCTCCTCTCTCTCTCTCTCACACACACAACTCCTACTTCCACTCCCCTTCCCGACTACCGTCTCTCTCTCACACACAAAACTCTCGCTTTCGCACCCCGACTCGTATTTCTCTCACAAACATTTATCGACTAGCTAGCCTCTAGATAGGTTTATACACCCGCACACTCGTGCTTCCAGCATCGCATACATGTCTCTCTCCCACTCCTTGTATCTATGTAGATTTTTCTTCCCTTTTTGAACCTCTCGATCGTGCACACACACACTATCGCCTCATTTTAAGCTTATACCTATCGCACACACACTTCTTGTGTCTTTGTCACACATGCACTCCATCCTCCTCCACTCTCCCTCTCTCACACACACATGGGCTTTTTGCAACAACTAGCAAGATGCCCATGCGTTGCACGGAACATCAAGATGCATTTGTATGAGTAGTTTATCTTGTGGGGGAAAAGGATGAACGAGGGAAGGCCTTATTTGCAAATGTGGAGAAGGGTGTGGGTATCTTTTTGAAAAATTGCCATAGTTTCCTTCCTATCCGTCAGATATAGATCGGACGGCCTATATTGCAGGATGGCAGGCACACGATGATCACCGACAATGCTTTTTATAAGAGTAGGGATAAAAAATAGAGTTGGTGATGATGGTGGGCCTGCCATCCTGCAATGTAGGTCGTCCGATTTATATCTGACTGATAGGAAGGAAAATATGGCAATTTACCCGCACTCTTCACCACATTTGCAGATAAGGCCTTCCCTCGTTCATCCTTTTCTCCCACAAGATCTTGATGTTCCGCGCAACGCACGGGCATCTTGCTAGTAAAAGTAGAAATTAGACATATACCACTTCTCGAATCTTGAAACCAACAACATTCCTCCCTTATCTCATCAAAACCGCCAAAGTAATATATTTTGAGTGAAACATAACATATTTTTAGTGATATACGTATTTCAAAACTAGACTTTTTTTCTATCAAATCGGTGAATATGTATTAATCTACTTTGATCGTGTGGCAATGCATTGGCACATAGCTAGTAGTTATTATAATATTTTGGACACCAGACAAATGGTGGAGTACATATACGAAGAGAAGAGGCGCACGCACGTAGTCGGCCTCTCGCTGTCTCGCACACATGAGTGTTACGTAAAGGCGACGTTAACAAATAAACCCTAAAACCCTAGGTGCACGATTGCTTCATTCGCGGGTACCGGGTACGTGGTGGAGCACCTTTGTAGGAATAGTCAGCTCGCGGGATAATTTGATCCGTAGGAGTTGATGGTCGGGACCACAGGTGAACGACTTGGAGCGCGGTGGCTCGCCAGTTGCCACAGATCGAGTAGCCACGTTTAAAATATCGTTTTTAGCGGGGTTAAGAGTTTCGATTTTCAATGGCGCGTTATAAGTAGTAAGTAGTTTTTAGAACGATTGGTATGGAGCGAAAATGGAATTCATAGTACTACGTACCTCCTTGGTGTATGGTTGTATGGTTTTTTGCGATGGAGGTTGTATGGGTTTATGTTGCGAGATGTTGAACCTGGTAGTTCTAGGGAAAATGCTATGGTTTAGATTTAGATGCTGGTTTTCAGTAATGAAAATCGGAAGGGGAAACCCTTCTTTGATTAAAAAAACTACTACCTCCATTCTGGTTTACTAGTCCCCATCGTACTTTGGGCCAAAGTTTGTCCACGAATTTTACTTGTAAAATGTGAATGGAAAACGAGATGCATGCATGAACACTAGTTACTCTAACCACCCCCTCTCTTCTTTAATTCTTTGCCACATCAGCATGTTTGCTATTCCCGTGTGCATGATACCAGCTAAGATACCACCATTATGGCCAGCCTTAATCATCGCATGCAATAATTTAGTGCACCTTGAAATATGAACATGTGTGGGGCATGTATGTTTTTAATGACTTGAGACTATACCTAGCCCGGCATGCAAGATGACTTATTATGCACCATTCCCCATACCTGCAGGAAGCCTGTTCGTCTCCAAATCTTTTCCTCTCTATATGTGGAAACAATATGCCTGCCAAACTCTCCTTCTCTCTCCGGCGGTCCCACCACTCCACCCCGTGTGAAAAAATCTGCATGCATGACTCTCCTCCCCCCACACTCATCCAATCCATTGTGACCGGCAATATTTCCACCCCTTCGCTCCCCCGTAATTTACTTCAGCAAATATGCCCACGTAGCTGTTACTTACCTACAGGTGCATTGGGTCACTGACATATGGGCCCAACAGGGGTCTGGCCCACATGTCAGTGATGCAACTGGACCTGCAGTTAAGTCAGTGCAGCTCAGTCCATATCTTACGTAGGTGTGCCATTGCTCGCTATAAATATTGCGCCTCCCACGACATCGCTATCTCCTCCGCCTCACATTCATGTTCATCACTATCTCCCCCCTCCCTCTCACGTCAACCACCATGGCATCGCCCCTCGCAAGCCCTAGGAGCCCCTCGCTGCACCGCGCGGACGGTCACGCGTCGCCGTTCCGTTCCTCGCCACCACTAGTCGAGGAGGACGCATCGGTGTTTCGCTCCTCGCCGCTACGCGACGCGTCGCCGTTCCGTTCCTCGCCGCCACTAGTCGAGGAGGACGCGTCGGTGTTCCGCTCCTTGTCGCGACGCGACGCATCGCTGTTCCGTTCCTCGCCGCCACTAGTCGAGTAGGACGCCTCGGCGTTCCGCTCCTCGCCGCGACGCGTCAAGGTGGACGCGTCGGCATTCCCAATCTCGCCAGCGCGCGCGCCGGAGGACGCGTCGGCTCCCCGCTATGAGGAGAACACCGCGCCGCCCGCCGAGCCCCCCAGCCTTGAGGAGCTTTGGAAAGAAATGGATGTCACCTTGTGGGAGGCTCTGCCTCTAGCAGAGCGCGCCAAAATAGAGGCAGAGAAGAAGGCCGAGGAAGAGAAGCGCACCGCAGAACAAGCTGCCTGGGAGGCCTATGTTGCGTCCGAGAGAGTCAGGCGATTGGCTCTTTCGCAGAAGGCTCGTGCGAGGGCTGTGAGGGTGGCGGAGGACGCCCGTGCCGATGCCCTGAGTGCAGTCGGGCCCAAGCGCCTCATCTACACTTTGCGGTACATGGACCGGGGGCACGCTTCCAGCGAGGAGGAGTACCTGTTGGCGCCGGAGCACCACACTGGTGAGATCGCGCTCGTCCGCCGACAAGCCTCCAATCAGCACCTTGCGAGTTGCGAGGCTGAGGAAGAGGCGTTGTGTCGGCGCGCTGGGAAACGGCCGCGCACCAGGGCACTCGTGGCGCGCCACAAGCGCTCCTGCGAGGCCGTGGCTTTTAGGAGTATAATTTTTGTTTCGTAAGGCGATCTCATTAGTTTTGGGACGCAAATGATAAATCCCGAACGTTCAGGAATTTTTAGCGTCCTTAATTAAGTATGTAAAAGGGAAAGTTTGGAAACCTTGTGTATTCGTACGCATTTTGCAACTACGTGCATATAGCACAAACTTTACTATATACTATCGCACTACACGTCTCTCTCGATATATGATTGCAGACCGTGTTACTCCCTCCGTCTAGGTCAATAAGTCATCTTCGGTTGTGCACCGTGACCAAGAAGGATGGAATACTTATACACCTAGACGGAGGGAGTACTGCTATTACTTATGTACGTGCAAATGCACGTTTTAACATTACGATGCGGTTTTTGTAAAAGTAGAAAAACAACACTAGTCAAGCTTGTGATTATTTGGTTTTCGTAAGATGACTTACACACCTAGAGGAAGGGATTACAATGGTGAGGAATAAACCAGTTAAATCTTTGGTCAAAATTTAGCACAAATTACAATGGTGAGGAATAAACCAGGACGGAGTAGTAGTTTAGAAGCCCAAATAAATGAGTGAGGCGCCTTGTGGGAAAAGCTGGGGAAGCCGCCAAAAGAACTGGCCCTAGGAGTAGTAGCTAGGGATCGAGTGTGCGAGAGGAACCGAAGAAAGTAAATGCACAGAGATGAAATGCAAAAAAGATGGACGGATGTGATGGTTGCTTGTCCGTTTATTTTACCAGGCCACTTATTACTGGGAGTGGTTGGGTTTTGTGATATGACGGCTTTACTGCCGCGCCACGAGCAGGGTGAGAGGTGAGACTCCCGTGCAGCGCCGCCCTCTACACTTGTACTATATCGGTCATGGTTTGTTAGTCCCCCATTGAATTTGACTGAAGATTTAACTGAAAAAATGTTATTGCATGTCAACAAAAACTATATCGTTGGTTTCGTATTTGAACATAGTTTTGAATGATATAATTTATGTGACATGCATCAGCATTTATCGTACTATATATAATGTTAGTTCAGTTTTTGGTCATACTAATCTATAGTACTCCCTCCGATCCTTTTTTCTTTGCGTTCTATGCTCAGCCCGCATACCAAGGAGAGGAGAGAGCAGCAAAAATTGGACTGTTTTGCCCCTGGTTTGCTACAGAAGGGACGCTGGGTAGTTATTGTGCGCATGCAATGATTGGCTCGACACCCTGTATTCTCGTGCCCACGTTCTCCTTCGTCCACCTCTCTGCATGCATGCGGGTTCTCTCTCTCCTCTCAATCTTTGCATGCAGGCGCATGCGTCTCTCTCTCTATCTGTGCAAAATCTTCTCCACATCCATGCCAATCTCTCACCCATTGCATGGCGTTTGAGCATGAAGAACGCCGAGGCCAGAAGAACAGCATCGTCACTTGAAATCTTTCCGCCAAAATTTTCAACTCCCTCCTAAAATGAACAGCCCGCCATAGATTAGCAGCTCGACCAGCACCTGTACAACGTGCTCAAGCGCGTGGACGCCACCATCATCTAGGTGCATGCTGCAGTCTATGAGCGTGCCGCCTTGCACAAGTGCGTCGCCGTCCGAGGGCGCGCCGCACACCTGGAACACATCGCCTAGCTGCAACACATTGTCGTCAGTTAGCGCCCCGTCTTCCACAAGTGCGTCGTCGTCCACGAGCGGGAGCACGCTTCGGTTTGCGAGCTCGATGTCATCCACGTCAAGCAAGCTTTCATCCATGGTCTCACTAGGTTTAGCTATCCTACCACAACCATGATGGGTGCATGTCATCCATGGAGATGTACGGGATGTAGCAGAGATGGGAGAATGGGAAGGTGAGATGGGACCGGTGGGGACTGGGGAGGAGAGTAAGAGGTAGGCGGCTGGCTGCCTTGGGAATGCGTGAAGGACATGCATGCGTGCGAGCGAACATAAAGGAGGCGTAAAGTTGGAAAGAACAGCCCCAACACGCTAATACACAGAGCATTGCGGGGAAAATGGATTTTTCTTAAACGCAGACTAAAAAGGACCAGAGGGAGTAGTAAGGTGCCCGTGCGTTGCACCGAAGAGTGAAATGCATTGATCGGGGAGTTGTTTATTTTGACAAAGGATGTGGGGGTCATCTCAGGTGTAACGGGTATTGATAGGTTTCTTTGGATATTATTTCATCTCTAGAGCTCACAAACATCCGGGTGAAATAGATAAAAAGGTATCTTTTGCAAAGAAAAGCGTTCAACAGTTCAACCTGCATCCAAAACTTGTGAAGAAATAACACTTATTTTGCTTTGCAAGAAATGATCCCCGGGTACCGAGCTCGAATTCGCCCTATAGTGAGTCGTATTACAATTCACTGGCCGTCGTTTTACAACGTCGTGACTGGGAAAACCCTGGCGTTACCCAACTTAATCGCCTTATACACCTAGACAGAGGGATTAAATCAGGATGACTTGCAAGCGGGCAGAGGAGATGTAAGAAATGGTTCATCGTAAGTCTTTCACCAGTACTATAGTAAAAACTCATACATGGAAGATTCTAGACTAAACCATAAATGGATACACTTTTATTCATGTGCGATACTCCAATAGAGCAAGATCCTGCATGGAAGTTTGCACATGCTTAGACAGCGGATTACATTGAGTGAAGACTAATGATCAACATTTAACTTGATAATGCATATGTCTAGGTGAACCTCCTTGGATTTCGAACAGGAAGGACAAAAACACATACGGTGCAACGGGAGCAGAACCGTTGGCGTTGAGGTTGCCGCCCATGTCCAAACACCACGTAGACACGATCTTTGAGCACGGTTCGTAGACGTTCCACGCTCGGGCATTGAAGTTTGTAACTATTTTAGATTAGAATATACTACTCCTCCGGTGCTAGTAGTAGAGCAGAGTCCTACTCTACTACTCTACTCAAGCAAGTTAGGGCATAGCACTGTAGGGAGTACCAGTACTGTGATCACTCAAGCAAGTTGTCTGGCATCGACATGACCCTACGCTGCTGGTATGTGTCTCGTAAGTCAAGCGGCGTGCTGTAGTCATCATCACCTGTCCACTTCCCGCAGCACATATTCGCTTCTCCATCTTTGTCCGCACATAATCTCGTCCAATCTTCCATCCCCGCTAAGGCGCCCCCCTCGTCTGAAACCCAAGCACTAACAATGGCAAAACTGAGCAGCGTCCATCGAAAGAGTGGCTGGAATTCGCTCCCCACAGAGGTAATCAAGCTCATTATTTCGCGTGTGGACAATCTCAGTACCATGCCGCTCACCGCGTGCTCGTCGGGGCTGTACCGTTTACTCAAACCCTCAGGCCGAAGCTTTTTAAGCCAGCTCCGTGCTTGCTGATTCCGCCTGATCTTTAGAAACGGCGTGTCACACAGCATAACGATCGTAGGGTGGCGAGCATCAACCCCCTTGACTGTGATCCGATCCCCGTCAGCCTCAACTACATTAACGGTATGTACTAGGTCGGCATGAACACGTCTTGGATGGTGCTCGTTGACGGTCGCGGTAGCTGGATGCTCGTGGAGGTCTACACCCGGCGATTGATCCCCCTTCCTTCGATTAACTTTGCACTGTTTTGGCACCGCGGCCCAGAATACTTGGAATCTTACAGTAGCCAACATGATACCAAGTTTGATTTGCTCAAGGTTGTAATCTGCCAAGTGCCCACAAGATCTGTGAATTATAAAGACTTCAGGCTAATTGCGTTCTTCAACCGCGGTCTCGCCTATCTGACAGGTCACTGCGGTAAGTGGATAAATCTGCACGTCCATCACAGGATCATACGTCCTCCATGGTTCTCTGATGCCATTGAAGACAAGGGCTTCATTTACGCTGTCGACTCCTTCTATGGCTGGACGCATTGCTGGCCTACTCCAGTCATCGCTACAAACGGCTGTTACAGCAGTATGTTACTTTCCTATGATATCATGATGGCTTGCTTATATTACTGTCAACATTTGCTGAAAATATATTCATGCTCATAACGTGCTGTTCTTAAGATTGACTAAATCAATAGCCCTTTTTTATTTGACTCCAACTTGATATGATGTTGTAGGCCGCCTGGTGTCCCAACCCTTCCTAATCCTAGAACCTTCCAAAGAAAAGCGGCATGGCAGTTGCAGGTGGTTCCTGGCTCGATCATACGACGGCGAAAGATTGATGATCGTTCGCACGACCGGACGTGTTGTTTTGCGGAATACAATCACAATCACTGCAAGGTCTTTGAGCAGGATCCCAGCTTCTCTGGGCCTTCAGGAATTTTTGACTGGAGGCTGGTAAGTAGCCATGGTACATGCTCTCTATTTGTCGGACTGAATTATCCGATTAACCAGGAGATAACCGACGGCAAGGATCATGATGGCAGCGCAATTTCGTTCATTAGGCAAAACTGTGTGTACACAGCGTACCATGCGTCTCTGCATGCACCATACCCTGATATGTGCCGCCACGCTCTGCAGCCCAAAGTAGGAGAGAGGGTCGCAAGTATCAGACTTCGACCTGCTGGATGGAGTTTCCCCCGTCAGGCACCCATCTGGTTCAAGCCGTCAGCCAATCTCCACAGCTTAATAAATAGTAACGTCTAACTATGCTAGTTAGTTAGATGCGTACACTTGGTGTAGTAGGATCTTTATTTAGTTTGATGCATACACTTGTTCTTTTTTTGGTAGCCCTTTTGTAATGATGGCTGATGTTTGGTTTGGAAGAGAGAGCTGCGTCTTCACTCTTCTTGCCTGCTTACTGCTTCTGTTGCACCCCCAACCCTGGTTGCTGCTGCTGCTATTTTCAATGTACAATCAGTACTATATTTCGTCTGTTGGTTGAATAAATGTGTTGTTAGAACGACAAACCCAATGTTTTGGAAGTCGTTGCACGGTTCGATCCTTTAGTGCCCCGTACCGTACGTAGCGCATACTATTTTTCATACGGTACACATTTTCCACTTGTTGATAACATGCAGCCCACTGATGAAGGCCCAATAGAGAAGCCCATAATTAACTGGAAGGGAGACTCTCACATGAATCTGGCCTAGGTACATGATCATGGTCCCCTAAACATAAATAAGTAAGTAAATAAATAAATAAAGCTAAATGCGCATGCACCAATTCTTTGGGAAAATAGGTAGCCCAGTATTTCTTTTTGAAGAATACCCAAGCTAGGCCTATTAGTTTTCTCCGAATTACTGGGCTGCAAATCTTTCAAGACGAGGAGGGATGCATTCCGGCCTGGCTTAAGAGTATGGTCAATGTTTGTTAAAAGTAATATCAAAAGGGGTTGAAAATTCCAAAAAATTTATAGCAAATGGGATCTAAGTTTCTTTTTTTGTTTTTGTTCTTCACTGATATCTTATACGTATTTCATTGGATTTAACATGACATAGTACTAATTTATTTTTAAATTTGTTTTAGTATGGCTATTAATTTTTCGATTAAGAATATTTGCGAATTTTCAAAATTTCCCACATATTTAGTTATTTTTTTGACCCTTGTACTGACCAGAAAATGGCCAGCAATTCTAAAAATGGAAAACGGGCTGCAATAAATTCCATATGAATTAGAAAATGAGTAAAAAATATAAAAATAATAGCAAATGGGCTGTACACGCCACAGATTTCGAGGCTGACTTGTTTACGCAAGGCTTTGTCAGTGAACAGACGATTCTAGCAGCAGTGACTATTTTTTTTGACTATATACTGCAAGGCAACAGCCTCACAGTCCTTTATTAAAGCCAAGAAGTACAAAAAATACAAAGTTACAAAAGAAAAACAAGATTAGGGAGGAGATGCTACTTACAAAGAGAGTTTAAGGTAGGGAAGCTATCCAAGAAGTTAGACTATTTCTATATTTACACTTGATTCTATGAGCTAAAAGAGAAATATCATGAATAAAATTCCTCTTCCAGGATCTGAAGGTAGGCAACTCATTTCTAAAAATCCTCCCATTCCTTTGTGTCCAAATATTCCAAGTTGCCTATGAAAATTGTCGGTCGGGTCAGACAGCTCCATCACATCCTTGATGGTAAGCGTGTCATCAATCACAAAAGAGTGAAGCCTCAGGAATTGTTGTTGCGTGATAACCACAATGTTATTAAGTTGCCAACGGTCCAACCAGAAGACCACCGTATCCCCCGACCGCACGTGAGGGACAACCAACTTACAAAATTTGTCATACAGCTTCAACACGTCACGCCACCAGAAAGAACCACAACTTTGAGTGACTTGGGGTGGTGCGGCAGCATAATATGTGTCCCAGATGAGTGAAACCCAGGGCACGTCCGACTTATTAAATTTTTTCAAGAGATGCTTGATCAACAAGGCATCGTTTTGTATACCTAGGTCAAGCACTCCAAGGCCTCCCCGATTCTTAGGCCGACAGAGCAAATCCCAAGCCGCCAATGATTGCTGTGGTGTATCAGTGTTTCCCCTCCACAAACATTGCCGCATGATACGTTCAATATGCTTCAAAATTCCTTGAGGCAACGAGAGAGTGCACATAAAATATATTGGCATAGAACAAAGAACAAATTTAAAAAGTTGTAGCCGGCTCCCTTGGTTCAACAGACAAGAGGAAGAAGATAATCTTCTCTCAATGTGATCCACTAAGGGCAACAAGTCATAAATTGTGGGCCGAGAGGTACCCATTGGCAATCCCAGATAGGTAAATGGCATGGAGCCAACATCACACCCAAGCAAAGAAGCTACACGCTTACCCTCATCATCGGACATATTTATTGGAATTAACAAAGATTTACTAAAGTTGACCCGCAAACCCGTAGACTTGGCAAAGACCTCAAGCATTTCCTTGAAAGCAATGAGCTGGCTGTCCACAGCAGGAAGAACAATTAGTGTGTCATCAGCATATTGCACAATCGGATAATCCATCAAAGATGTTGGTATGGGAAGTGGGAGAATGTTCCTTGCGCACATCTAATTAACCGCCGACTGCAATACATCCACAGGAATCACAAATAACAAAGGAGATAATGGATCTCCTTGACGCACACCCGAACAGCAGACAAAGTGGTTACCAGGCACACCATTTAGAAGAACCGAAGAGGACCCAGTGGACAAGATGCTATCAATCCAACTTGCCCAACGGTTATCAAACCCCTTACATTTCAAGATCCTGAGAATCAGCTCATGCTCAATGCTATCAAACGCCTTCGTGAAGTCAAGCTTGAGGAGAATTATAGGCCTTTTGGATGCCTTGCACTGATGGATGTATTCAAAACACCATGCTAGGCAGTCCTGTATGGATCGACAGCGAAGAAACCCATATTGATTGCGGTGAATGCACTTTAAGATCACACCCTGTAAATGATTAGCCAAAAGTTTAGTTGAAAACTTTAGGCAAGTATTTGTTAATGATATGGGCCTAAAATCACCAATATATTCCGGGCTCAACTTCTTAGGGATGAGGGTAATAAGAGATGTATTCAGACACTCCAGGTCACACTTTACATCATAAAAATCTTTGACTAGCTGCATAAGATCCTTCTTCAAAATATTCCAATATTTCTTTAAAAAAAAGACCAGTAAACCCGTCAGGGCCCAGAGCGCGATCAGAGGGCATGTTATTAATTACCGAATCCACCTCGGAGTCCGTGAAAGGCAAGGACAACTCCTCAAGACCATCAATCCGAGTAATTAATGTGTCCAGGTCAATACCCATTTGGATACCTTTGGCCTGGCCCATTCTTTGATTAAAATCAAACCAAAACATCCCCGCTATCTATTGATGATCAGAGATCACCTCCCCATCCACAGACTTGATCGAGGAAATAGTGTTCCTCCGAAACCTTTCAGTTGCCATAGCGTGGAATTTTTTTGAATTTTCCTCGCCAACTTTGATGTTTATGATCATGCAACGTTGTTTCCAATGAATAAACTGCCAATGCAAAACATCTTCAAGGTGCAATTTAACAATCCTGTGAAAATTGAACTCCGGCCAACACAAGGGCCTAAATTCCTCAATATTATCCAGAAAAATGATCACTTTATTGCAATCAGCAATGAGAGCGTTTACTGTGGATAGGTTGAGGTGCCATTTCTTAAGAGCATAACGAAGTGATTTGAACTTAGCAGAAATGGTTAAGGCAGTAGAAGCTTTACCCACATGCCTATTCCAAACCTCAGAAACACAATCCATAAAACCAGGCAAATCAACCCAATAGTTTTCAAAGCGAAAAACCTTGGCCTTGGGGATACAAGTGGCAATGGAAACCACACATGGGACGTGATCAGAGGTAGTGCGCGCAAGAGGAAGAACCATTGTGTTGGGGTGGTCTTGAGTCCAAGCCACAAATGTAAAAAACCAATCAATCTGCTCAAGAAGAGGTGAGGTTTGCATATTGGACCATGTGTACTGACGACCCTTGATTGGCAATTCAACAAGAACCAAATGACCAATTATTTCATTAAACAAAAAAAATATCATTCACATAACCACTCAGATGATTTCGGTTCTCAATCGAGCGCATAAAGTTGAAGTCCCCCAAAAGTAACCAATTCTCCTCGAACTGAATATCAAGGTTATATAACCACTGCACAAAATCGTCACGTGCAGAACCTTGACAGGGGCCATAGATTGAAACAAGAAACCAAGATTACGATGCGTGTTTAGATTGAAACTTCACAATAATACCATAGGGTTTAGCCTCAATTAAGTTGCCTATGAAAAAGGAATTAAGTTGCCTATTCTAGAAGCAGTGACTTTGGATGTCCATCCAACGGCTGACGTGCTTCTTCAATCGCTGATCTTCCTGCTCCAGCCGCCTAAACTAGCGCCGGCGGGACTGCCTGCTCCCTCCTCTTGTGGCCCGCTGTGATGCCGCGCAGGCTTCCCTGACCCACCCTACTCCCTCCGCTGGCCTGGCCGCACGCAATCAACTGCCTCCTTATTACGCGAAAAAATGATTCCTCCCACTGACATCTGGGGCGCATAGGTTGGGAGGCTGACCCGTGGGCCTACTAAGTTGACGCGTACGCAGGGCTTGTCAACTTAGTCAACAAACGATTCTAGCAGCACTAACCGTTGGATTTGAATCGAACGGTCCTGCTGCTTCTTC